>NC_057812.1:56698875-56708053 GCF_018294505.1 Triticum aestivum
ATAGGAAATGAAAAAATACAGACAAAAAAAACAATAAACCGAACAAGAACCAGTACAGAAAAAACAAGAGAAATCAAACCCAACGAACCAAAGAGAATCTTCTAGAACATTTCTAGACACAATGAGGGAAGACAGAAAACATGAGCCGACCCATTAGAACAAACAGAGCGTCGCGTACGAGAACAACTACAAGTGGCATGTTTCAGTGACTCGAAAAAAAACCTAGTGACACATTTCTCAAAAAAAAAAACTATAAGTGGCGTTATGTTGTGAAGGAAAAACGCTAAGAAGGGCTTCTTCCACAAGTGAGTTGAAAAATGGTTTGCTATTTTTGCGAATTTATGAAAGGCTTGTCTATCCTTACAAACCGGAAAGGTTCGGATATAACATGTTATACAATATTTTCTTCTGCATTTGGAATATTTGGTGCTATAGTGCGCGCCTTACTGCCAAAGAAATACTCCCTCCATTCGTATCTAGACAAACTTTATTCGGGACGGGGGTAGTACAAGATATGATGTCATATTTTTATATGCCTGACGAATTCAAAGCTACTACTCGATTGTGAAGAAGATATGGCTCATGCAGTGGCTCAATTATCTCCTATCTTATTAGTAAAATCGAAAAAAAAATCAATCATTTGTACCCTATCCCACCTCACTTTGTTGTGACGCAGCATTCCCCACTTCTAATTTTTGCATCAAGTGTGTATGAGTGCTGTGGTCAATAACATATCTCTTGTCTTCCCTCTGAATGGAGAAAATAGGCGTTCGTACATGTTGCCGGTGATTAATATATATGTGGTCAATGTTTAGTCGCCATTTCGTAGGACCTTGTGCTCCAACCAAAGCTAAAATTATGGCAGGCAGCTACTTCCTGCTTGCGAGCCACAATTGAAGTGCGCCACCGTGAGCAAATGGGGCTTCAACGGCCACTCCATGCCGCACCATACGTGCACAAAATGAAGCCTAAAAGTAACTCTAGCCGCGGCATACCATTGAGTCAAATCTGTACGTGGATGCGTACACTATGATTTTTAATCGGGCTATCCCTTTTCTATTAATTCTTGAACAAAAACAACGAGTCTTCTACAACAAAAACAACGGGAATGGAAGAAATCGAATTCAAGCGCTCATAGGATACCGGGCGTGTTTCCTACACGGCGAAAAGCCATTGCAAGAAGCATCACATGGTAAATATAGAGTTCCCTAGGATCCCATCTCCATCAATACGCCTCAAGTTTACGACATTGGCATCAGAGTAGCATAGCATTCTTCTCGAAAGCATCTATCGCTGGGCATTGAAGACCTTTCCAAGAAGGCAAAAAAGAACAAGCAACAAACACAATTTCAAAGGATTTTTTTAAAAACACAGTACACACACAGACACTCACAACACGCACCCCTATGAGTAGACGCATGCAACTCTACCCCTATGAGCACCATCGAGAGTCTAAGCCGGAAGACCTAAGATGGATGAAGCCGCCACTCGCCTCTCGTAGTTGACGGGCATGCCATACCACACCATACCACTGAAAGAATGGTGCCAAAGAATCTGAAATAAATCCACAAAATGTGCGAGAACCCATGTCAAATCTATGACTTGAACCGGGATTGACTATTCATCAAGCACAAACAACCAAACTTTGAAGGGGGGGGGGTCTTGATCAACTTCTCAAAGGTAGCTTCATTCAGAGTGTTCTACATAGCACAACAGACATCCCCAACTCGATTTTAGAAATTTTAGCACCAGGGGAAAAGGAGTAACACTAAGAATAAAATAGCCAAATTTCGTTAGGGCGAAGACAAGTGCCAAAGACAGACCCCTACCGTTCTCCCGAAAACCTAGCCACATGATAGAGAAAAAGAAGATGTGAAGATTCAATTTGATCACAAAAGGAGCAAGTATAATTTCCCAACTAGTTTCTCTTCCTCATGGCTTCTCTCATCGGTGCAACATCTTGCGAAAGCATCCATAGAAAAATCTAGAGTTTAAGAGGAAGTTTCGCATCCTAGATCTAGCTAAAGTGTCCCCCGGCAAGTTTTCTCCCAAGCCACTTATACATAGACTTGGTAGCGAATTTTGATTTCTTCCCAAGGACCACAAAACGATGTCGGGTTCACTAGAAGTAGGCAAAGTAGTAACAACAATGCACATATCATTCCACTGTCGGAACAAAGTAGGCGACAACCTTCTTCCAAAAAGGGTGGAGTGATTGACCTAAGAAAAAACGATAAACATTCCAATCCATGCCGCAAATCCCTAACAACTAAGGAAACTTCTTACATTGAGGTATTTCATTAGTCAAGGAATCTTTACAAAGTCTTTCCATGTTTCCACTACCCACGATATAAAGCTCTTTGACTTCTAGAAATGGCGTCCAATGTGAGGAATAAAAAACCTAGCATTATTAGAGACAACAATATGATTATATAAGTATTTTGCTTTGACAATGTCCTGCCACAACGTAGATTGATTTCCTAAGTTCCACCACCACTTGACCAGTAGACTAATAATTTGCTTCATCAAATCTTTAACACACAGCCCTCTGCCACCATTATATTTAGATCTACACACCCAGGCCCACTTAACCACATGATATGTTTTTTAGCACTACAACCTTTCCAAAGAAATCTCCTTCTATGCTTACAAAATTTATCAATATTTTTTTGTTCATTATGAACAATTATAAGTGGTTAGAAGGAATAGTAGACATAGATGCATTTAGGAGCACAATTTTGCTCCCATCGACAAAAAGCCCATTTCTAAGCATCATTCTCTCCCTAGAAACTTCGCTTTAAGAAAGCACAAATGAAGATTTTTTTTAGCCTAGTGTATCTAATAGGAACACCCCACTATTACGTTAGGAACTTGCAAAGTTCGCAATGGAACATGTTAGCATAGACCGATAAATGGAATCATCTCCCTCAACATTAAACACCTTCAATAAATTCATTTTTAACCAGCCACGAGTTAAAAAATATAAAACATTAGCTTGAGATTTAAAGTTTTTTAAATATCATGACTAATGCACATAATTGTATCATTTGCATATTCTAAACTTACAATACCTTTACCAATGAGGCCAGGGACCAAAACATACCAACAACGCATTGTTTTGGTCATTAACATTCATTCTAGTTAAGCAATTAGCTACAAGCTAGGTTAATAGGGAATATGGTAAAAGGATCTCCTTGCCTAACCTCTTTGGCACTTTGAAGTAGGGAACAACGATATCGTTAAGCTTGGCATTAAGAATATCATTGTGAAGGATTTATTCCACTCGACTGAATTACTTTACCTCAAAACCCCTAGGAACAAGCTATCTACGTAAGAAATAACAATTAGGTGTGTCGAAAGCGTTTTCAAAATATAGTTAAAATAATACCAACATGCTTCTATGCAAAGACATAATACCATCAATAATGTTTCTAGTTTGATAAATCATCTAGGGAACACTCATCAATAATCAATTTCTCAACGAAGGGTTCAAGTCTAAAAGTCATTGTTTTAGTTATCCATTTGCAAATGGGTCTGAATTATTGCTAAATTTTCTCATCAACTGGAATTTCATGGAGTAAGGTAATAACACCGTATTTGATTCATTGTACTTCAGGAATGTTAGGGTGTAAACAATGAAACATGTACGTAATATACTCTTGGATTATATTCCAACAAAAGTGGAGAAACTCTACATGAATATTGTCACCACCCTTATGTTCTATTACATTCCGTATAAAATATGGCATGCTTAACTTCGTCAGCAGAGAAAGGTTCTATGGGATCAAATAGTCATCCATGTCAACTTGTTCAGAAACATCCCAGATATGATATCAGTGGAAAGATGAAATAGGTTACCACTTTGCAAAGCCAAAAATGTCATAATATGCAGTGGCATGATTGAGCGGCTACTCAGTTCCCTCCATAATATTGTCCTCATATTTCAATGAAAAATGGTATTTTTTAGAATTAGGAACCCTGGGAAAGTAGAAACTATTATGATCCCCTTTAAGAAGATCTCTGTCATGAGATCTTTCCACTATTAAGTATTTTGACGAGAAATCAATTCATCAATCTCAACATTAATGTTAACCTTCTTGTATCAATTTTTCCTTAAGCATTGGTGCTTATTTGCAGAGGGTGGACCCTTGATTAGGCACACATCCTATAGAGATAAGCATTGATAATTAAGAAAAACTCACTTTATTATGTTAAGAACATCACTAAGCACCTTGCATTGTACCAGGCCTAAGAGCATCTCTAACGGATCCCCACACTAGTAGAAAACGGGCCTATTGTCCCGGTTCATAAGGGCCTTTTATCCCGGTTCCTGAACCGGGACTAAAGGGTCGTTACTAATGCCCTGTCCCTTTAGTCCCGGTTCAGTCCAGAACTTGGACAGATGGGCCTCCACGTGGCCTGTGTGCGGAGCCCAGGCAGGAGGGCCTTTGGTCCCGGTTGGTGGCACCAACCGGGACCAATAGGCATCCACGCGTCAGCATTTCTGTGGCTGGGGTTTTTTTTTGAAATGGCGTGGGTTTGGGGGTTTTGGGGGGTTAATTTAGGTGTTTCATATATTGTGTTAGCTAGCTATAATTAGTAGAGGTAAGTGTCCTCTCTTATGTCCGTGCTTGGTCGACGCTAAGTACTATACATACGTATAGAGAGGACTAGACACGCTAGCTAGCTAGTAAGCAAACGAAGGAAACAGAAGATCGTCATGAACATATATGCATACAGAGAGAAGTGATATCGACCACCTCTCCTTCTCCGAGAGATTGGTCGAACAACAAGTTCTCGTATATCTATCCGACACTACCGGCTACATATATACAATAATTATCTCTTACAAATATAATCTCCTAACATACGGACGCATGGTCCACATAGTATTCTCCGTCTTCAGCGATCACGTGGTCAAGAAAGAATGTCGCCAATTCCTCTTGAATTGCTTGCATGCGAGCTGGTGCTAGGAGTTCATCCCGCTTCCGAAACATCTAATTTGAAGAAGGGGGTCAATACATATATATATGAATGAATGAAACTCAACACAAATGATGGTAATAAAATAAAATTGTGAATATTGTTATTTACGCACTTCATATTGTTCGTCAGAGTAGCCCCGCTCACAGGTCGTGTGGCGGATGGACTCGCAAACGTAGTATCCACAGAAATCATTCCCTTGTTCCTGCCACAACCACTTTACAAGAACTAGAGGTCAATCAAACTGATAAGCAAGAATGCCAAATGGTATTGATGAAACTAGCACTTGAATCACTAGGAGATGCGTGGAACATGCTACTATAGTACTTACTTTCGGTGTCTAAATTCCAGCTTCTTCGGCAGTCCCGGAGCTTTTTTGGTGAATTTTCTCCAAACCCTGCCAGACAAAGAAAACAATTACTTGATATCAGAAATGAACAAAGTTGCTGATATGGTGGATAATGATCGATTTAACTTACTTCTCGAGCATTTGAGTTATGTCCGCATACTCCTGGGGATCTTTTCGTTTAGAGTCCAAGACAGTTACTACTCCCTGCTCAAGCTTAATCTCTAGGAGAATATAGTGGAACCAGCGCACGCATGCATAACTCATCAATTACATTACTATAACCTTGACTAATATATAAGGGAAACCGAATATGCACAAGACAGTAACACTCACTTGAAGTTGTAAGGAAAGAGTATTATATATTTGTTTTCATTTATTACCAACGATCGTAGAAAGTTGGCCTCGGTATCTGCGGCATGAAATTTAACCTCAGTTGCATCTATGAGATTTGTGTTAATGAACCCAATATCACCAATTTGTCTTTTCTTCAATTCGACGATCTTCAATCTGCATAACATAGTGAGGATAATTATAAATACATGCAATGAAAGAGCTGAGCTATATAGAGAGACTTAATGAAAAAAGTAGTACTACTTACAGACAGTAGCAGGTGACCGTTACTTTATCGAGGGCCAATTGATTGAAAAACTGAAATAACTCCTCAAATGGAACAGGCAATAGTTCAATTCCAACGAGGTCATACTCCTTTTTAACTCTCACATACAAAGTATTCCTTCCCCCAGACTCTCTGCAGATTTTTCAAGTACCAATCATGCAATCTTCGCATCATCGTTGATAGAGATCTTTCATCTTTGACGAGAGGCTTCACGTACTCGTATCTTTGTATCTGCACCTCCAAGAAATCATAATGTACATCGTCGGGCAGGTAATCTCCAAGATTGCTATAACCGGGCACCATCCTCGGATCATTAGCGACAATGTCGCTAGGCACCTTGAGCGGGGGGCACGATTGCTTCGCTTGTTCGCTGAGCTGGGCAATTTGTTTCTCAGCTCGCCGTTCTTTCATCCTTTGATCACTGACAGTACTTTCTGACCACTCCGCTTCAGCAAATGCCTTTCCAATAATGCGCTCATAGTTGCCTTTCGACAGAGACTTCGGTGGTTTTGTCAGGGCAGCCAGAGTGCGCTTCACTTTCACCGGATCTACCTTCTCCTCCGGAGGTGGATGTTTCTTTGCTTTCACCCCTTCAAAGAAGTTCCTCACTTCTTCTCACGCGATCTCGCCGTTCTCCTTCGGGGTCCTCTCGTATGGTAACTTCTCTGGAGTCCTCAGAGAAGGACCGAATCTATATGTCCTCCCGCCTCTGGTTGTACTGCTAGACGCCAGCAGAGCAGACGGAGTGGATGTCTTCTTTACTTGCTTACGAGGCGGAGGAGAAGGACTACGACGCGCCGGAGCAGCCAGAGCGGCGGCGGGTCTCTTCCGCCCTTGCTGACGAGGCGGAGAAGGAGGAGGCTGGCTGCTCGGGCGCGCCGGCGCAGGCGGAGTGCCGCCACGCGCCGGAGAAGGAGCCGGCCGAGTGCCCTGATCGTCACTCGCCGGAGGAGGACGCGGTGGAGGAGGCGGAGTGCCCTGACTCGCCGGAGGAGGAGGAGGAGGAGGCGGAGGCGTCCAGTTCGGAAGGTTGATGAGCTCCTTCCGCCATAGGCATGGAGTCTTCAGAGCAGAACCCAGCCGAGTCTCCCCTTCACCGGTAGGATGGTCAAGCTGGAGGTCCTCAAATCCCTCCGTTATTTCATCCACCATCACCCTAGCATATCCTTCTGGAATCGACCGGCAGTGAAAAGTTGCGTCGGGTTCAGTAGGAAAAACAGAGCCAACAGCCGCCTTGACCTTCATACTAATCCATTGCGTCATAAGGTGGCAATTTTGAGACTCCGTGATAGCATCCACGGGATAGCTGGCAGGAGTCGTCAAGACATGCTCCGGCTGAAGCAGCTCGGTGGAAGCCACGCTGCTTCTCCGCTGAGATGGCGGGGTAGCTTCAGGGGAAGCTTCGGCAGTTCGTTTGCTGCGATTTGCTTCTCGTTCCTCTATCGCTTGTACCCTAGCATGCAGCGCCTGCAGTTGGGTCTGCTCCACTTTCTTCCTCCTCTCGTGGCATTTGTAACCGCCTGCGTACGGAAACCCAGCCTTCCACGGAATGGAGCCTGGCATGCCTCGTTTTCGTCCAGGGTTCTCAGGATTCCCGAGGGCCATTGTGAGCTCGTCGTTCTCTCTGTCTGGAACGAGCGTCCTTTGCTGCGGTGCTTCGATATAGTGCTTAAGCCTCTTGACTGGTATTTCCATTTGCTCGTCCGTCCAATTGCACTTCCCTCATACAGGGTCCAAGTTTCTGCCAGCCCCAAAGAACCAAGTCCAGCAACGGTCTGGCCAGTTAATTGTCTCTGGTTCGATCCCTTTATCAACCAGATCATTCTCAGCCTTGGCCCACTTAGGCCAGGCTACAAGGTAGCCACCTGACCCCGTGCGATGGTGATGCTTCTTCTTCGCAGCATTTTGCTTGGTTGTCACCGACACCTTCTTACTCTTTTCCGATGTCTTGTGGGCCACAAATGCGGGCCAGTGATCTGTGATCTTCTCATATCTGCCCTTGAATTCTGGTGTCTCTTTTTTATCGACAAACTTATTCAGCTCTTTCTTCCACCTCCTGAATAGGTCTGCCATCCTCTTAAGAGCAAAAGACTTGATTAATTGCTCTTTAACTGGCTTCTCCGGATCATCCTCTGGCGGTAGGGTGAAATTTGACTTCAGCTTAGTCCAAAGATCATTTTTCTGCATATCATTCACATAAGACACCTCAGGGTCTTCTGTAGCCGGCTTTAACCATTGCTGGATGCTGATCGGGATCTTGTCCCTAACCAGAACCCCGCACTAAGCAACAAATGTGTTCTTTGTCCGGATGGGTTCAATCGGTTGGCCGTCGGGCGCGATTGCTATGATCTCAAACCTTTCATTCGAGCTCAACTTTTTCTTCAGGCCTCGTCTCTTTACCGAAGTTGTGCTCGATCCGGAGGGCTAGAAAAAAGAACAAAGACTTAATTAATATGTGTACATACAAAAACAATGAATGCATCAATTAGCTAGTCAGTACAGGCTTAACTAATATATATACCTGGCCGGACTCAGTTCGGTCACCGGAGCCGTCATCACGGTCTCCTTCTTGCACCGGCATTGGGTCACCGGAGCCGTCCTCACGGTCTCCTTCTTGCACCGGCATTGAGTCACCGGAGCCATCATAATCATAGCCAGCTGCTTCCAGACCATCGGTGTCATTGAGAAACAACGAGCAGACGGCATCACTTCCTCGTGTGATTATGTCCCCCAACAACTCTTCTTATACTTCGTCTCGGGCGGTGTCCATAGTTTCTACAAATATTTACAACATGGCAATTATTATTCAAACATGACAGATGGATATATTAGTGGCAAACGTAGAACTAATATTAATTGGCCTCGACGCTGCTTCTCTAGGGTTTGGGGTGGCCTCGACAACACTTCAAGGGTTTGGGGTACATCGACAATGACGACATACGTACATGGGAAGATACTATTATCGGGGAGGGGGTATATCGACCCCCCCACGTGTTGAAGTTATCGGGAGGGGGTATATCGACCCCCCTCGTGTTGAAGTTATCGGGAGGGGGTGTATATCGACCCCCCCCCCCACGTGTTGAAGTTATCGGGAGGGGGTATATCGAACCCCATCGTGTTGAAGTTATCGGGAGGGGGTATATCGACCCCCCCCCCCTTTCTTAAAAATACATGAAGTAGTATTGCTTGTTTTTTTTAAATAATGTTCGAATAGAAATTTTAGAAAAAAA
>NC_057812.1:56708787-56723366 GCF_018294505.1 Triticum aestivum
CGGCGGCGCGGGGCAGCTGGGGCGCGGCGAGGCAGAGGCGACGGCGGCGCGGGGCAGCTGGGGCGCGGCGAGGCTGGGGTGTAAGTGCATCTAGTGCCACCCCTAGTTGGTTTTGGAGTATTGACGACAAACCTAGTTGAGGGACTAATGTGTTTGTGAGAATTGCAGGAAAACACAGGTAGAAGTCCCTCGTTGATTCGGTTTTACTACCAGAGATGACCCCTAAAGTTGTATGAAGACATTGAAGACAAAGGTGGTATATGAAGATATTCACATTGAAGACTATGACAAAAGAAGACACGTTATGAAGCCTATGGAGCTCGAAGACTTAGATCTTTTGTAGTCATTTTTCTTTTGTGTTGAGTCATAGGAACCACCATACTGTTAAGTGGGGTCCAGGAGAACCAGTCAGAATGACTGAAGTGATGCCTAAATCAAAAACCTATGTCTTCGAGCGAAGACAATGAGAGCGAATCTTGTCCAGAGCCGGACAAGTCAGCTTTGCTTGTAGCCCAAGCAAAGTTGCCACGAAAGTTTGAAATCTGACCGTTGAGACACGTGTCAGTTCCTTAGTGACCCAGGGTCATTTCGGACAAATCAGGTCGGGTTGCCAAGTGGCTATAAATAGCCCACCCCCACAACCATAAACGGTTGGCTGCTCAGATTTCAGTGCACGACTTTTGTCGATTGAGAGCAACCCACCTCGAAGCCTTTGAGAGAAAATTCCTAGTGAGGAGAAAAGCCCTAACCACCCAGAGCCAGAGTAAATTGGGCATCACTTAAGTCTTCTTGTCTGTGTGATCTGAAGACTTACTACACTTGAGGACTGTGAATCCTCCAGACGGTTAGGCGTCGTGTTCAGAGCATCCAAGAGACATTGTGGATTGCCAGTGAACAAAGTTTGTGAAGGTTTTAGGAGTCTACCTTGAAGACTTACCGGAGTGAGTGGGCGAGGACTAAGTGACCTTAGCTCAAGGAGAATACGGTGAGGACTTGGTGTCCTGGACTGTGTGTTCAGGACTGGGTGTCCGGGACTGTGTGTCCTAAGGTTTAAATACCTAGCCGCTCCAACCAGACGTACAGTTGTCATAGGAACTGGAACTGGTCCAACATATCATTGTCTTCAACGAGTCACTGGTTTCATCTTCACTTCCTTTTCTTACTGTTACACATTGTGAAGCCATTGCATGCTTGCTTTATCTTTTGTCTTCACAACGTGAATGTATGAACTGTTTGGCTTCATAACTTCTTCCAACCTGATCCTTATTACACTGCAGTTGTTTGTCATTGTGCTTTCACTCTATTGAATACATGACCATGGCTGGCCTAGTGTAATCTAACTTCCGCTGCATAGTGATAGGCCTAATCTTCGTTGTTTGTCTTCATAACTCTCACGTTTTGAAGACTTTCATAAAAATCGCCTATTCACCCCCCCTCTAGTCGATATAACGCACTTTCAATTGGTATCAGAGCAAGGTGCTCCCTTGTTCTGTGTGATTCGGTTTAACCACCTGGAGTTTTAGCTATGTCGACTGCAGGGATAACCAAAATCTCTGCTGCTTGCCCCGTCTTTGATGGAACTGAATATCCCTACTGGAAGAATAAGATGCGCATGCATCTTGAAGCTATTGACGTCGACCTATGGTATGTCGTCGAGAACGGCGTTCCCAAGGCTGGAGAAGGTGTCACTGCTGCTAATGTCAAGAAGTTCACTCAACTGGACTCTACTGCCAAAAATATCATCTATGGTCATCTGACAAAAGGACAGTATGGCCGTGTGAGTGCCTTGAAGACATCCAAGCTGGTCTGGGACTGGCTCTCCAAGGTCAATGAAGGCGTCTCAACCCAGAGAGATCAAAGAATCAGTGTTCTTCGCAACCTCTTCAGCCGCTTCAAGCGAAATGACAATGAGAATGTCCAGCACACATTTTACTGGCTCACTGACATCACAAATGAGCTTCAAGCCCTCGGCGCCACTGAGATCACCAAACATGAAATCGTCAAGACGCTGCTGAGATCACTTGATAGTTCGTTTGACATCCTGGCCCTGATGATTCAAGAACGTCCTGATTTCAAGACACTCGATCCGTCTGACATACTTGAGAGGCTCAACACACATGAGTTTCAGCTTTCTGAGAAAAGAGATATCTACGGTCCAAACTATGGGCGAACTCGTGCCTTGAAGGCAAAAGCTGTTTCCTCATCTGAAGAAGTATCTGACTGCAGTTCTGATGATCCTGAAGACATTGGAAGAGAACTTGCAATGCTAGTGAAGAAGTTCCAAAAATTCGCCAAGAAGAAAGGCTTCAGAAAATCTTCACGATCAAGCTCAAGGAATGATGAAGCTTCTGCTCATGACTACAAGAAGAAAACATGTCACAAGTGCAAGAAAACCTAACACTTCATCTCTGAGTGTCCACAGTGGGACAATGAGAATAGAAGGAAGAAGAAGAGCAAGGAATATGATTCTGACGACAAGAAGAAGAAGAAATACTCAAAGTCTTCTTCCAAGTCTTCCTCAAAGTCTTCATCACACAAGAAGAGCTCATCTGGCAAGGCACGTGTGTTTGTTGGCAAGGAGATGGATTCAGAGGAGGAGTCCGCATCTGAGGAGGCAGAGGTGGAGTCTGAGGAGGAGTCTGATTCTGGCATTGCGAGTCTGGCTACAGCATACGTCGCCAAGTCCATCTTCAACACTGAAGACAATGACTGCATCACCGACACCGATGCAAATGACAAGAACGACTCCACTCCTACCTACTGCTTCATGGCACGCGGTGTCAAGGTAAACACACGCACTACTCGCTATCAAACATCTAGTGACGATGACTCTGACTGTGATTCAAAACCCAGCTACAAAACACTTGCTAAAATTGCAACTGAACAACAGAAAGCTATGGAACATATTCAAAAACTGTTAGACAGAAGCGATGATCTGTTGGGTGCTGAAATGACTCGATCTGAATCCTTAATTGAAGACATAAAAAATCTTCACGTTAAGTATCAGGAACTTGAAGATCGTCTTGATACTCTCTCAACAACTCATGAAAAGCTTTCCTATGATTATCTTCAAAGGAAGCAAGAACTTGAGAAGGTGAGAGCGGATCATGAAGATCTTCAAAAGGAAAACGAGTCACTTCGCGCCGAACAGATCAGTTCTGCTCAGGAAGGATTTGAACCACCATGTCTTAAATGCATTGAGCGTGATAATGCTACTTCTGTTGCTGAATGTTCCACTGCTACTGCTGTTGCAATATCTTCAACTGTTGATGTGGTAACTAACCCCTCTGCTGAGGATACCACTGCTATTGCTGATGAGAATGCTAGGTTGAAGACATTGCTTGAAACAGAGATGTACAAAAGTCTTAAAGGACATCAGACATTATGTGATGTTCTCAAGAAGCAGATTCTGAACCGAAACCCTAGGAAAGAGGGTGTTGGATTCGTGAGGAAAATAAATGCAGATGGCTCTTACTGGAAACCTGAGCAGTACCCCAAAACCACATGGGTTGCTGCAAAGGAACTTTCAGCAGATCCATCCAACTTATCTGGCTTCACTTGTGCTAACCCCATTATCATTGATGAATCCTTTGATGCAAACTATAAATTGTTTAAGAATCAGAATGGTGAAGTGTTTGCCAGGTACATTGGTACTAACTGCAGGAATGGACCGCCTATGAAGAATATCTGGGTTCCGAAAAAGTGTTTGGAAAATCTTCCTATGAATGTCTTCATGACACCTCACTTAAAGAAGACAAACCTCAGACCAAAGGCTTCATATGGACCAAAGGCTTCATACAAACAGAGGACTCACCTGAGTCACACTAACGCAAATGTTTTTCAGGGAAACCATACTCAGGCATATGAATATGAGAGCGGTTCTTCGAATCGTCATGTTCATATGACCAAAAATTATTCTGCTTATTCCTATGAGTATTATTGTCCACCTGCTAGACTGTTTGCTAAGGCTTCAAAGCCAAAATTCTCAGATGCTGCACTTAGACTTATTGCTTCTAAGCCACCCTTGAAGATGTGGGTGGTTAAGAAAGCTTAACTCTCTTTTGCAGGGAAAGGTTTCCAGCAGAAAAACAAAATCTTCTGATGTTGTTGCTGGGGACCTTAAAAATCTTGTAGGGCGCAAGATAAAATGCCCGAATGGCATCATTATGTACTTCGTTCCTCAATTGCATGCTACTCTCCCTATTAGTCCTAATCTGGATTTAAGTTTTCATAACACACTGGTTCGTCAAATGTTTATGCTTCACAATTCTCTTCGTGAAGCCTATCCCCCTAACTGCACTGTAGGGTACGACACCAGCGTCTTCAAAGTCTTCAGAATGGATTATTGACAGTGGGTGTACAAATCACAAGACTGGCAAAAGAAGCCTTCTTATGGACTCAACCTTACGTCCATCCGACAAGAGCCACATCACATTTGCTGACACTGGTAAAAGTAAGGTATTGGGTCTAGGTAGAGTTGCAATCTCAAAGGATCAACACATGGATAAAGTCATGCTTGTTGAATCCCTTGGCTTCAACTTAATGTCTGTCTCAATGCTTTGCGATTTGAACATGATCGTAATGTTTGGAAAATATCGTTGCCTCCTACTAATGGAATCTGACAAGTCTCTAGTGTTTGAAGGGTATCGAAAGGATGATCTGTACGTGGTAGATTTCTCAGCAGGGCCACAACTTGCAGTATGTCTTCTTGCAAAAGCTTCAGAATCCTGGCTTTGGCATCGAAGGCTTGGGCATGCTGGCATGAGGAACCTCCACACCCTTGCGAAGAAGAAGCATGTCATAGGCATCGAGGGCGTCAAGTTCAAGAAAGATCACTTATGCGGTGCTTGTGAAGCAGGGAAGATGACAAGGGCAAAGCATCCTTCGAAGACAATCATGACTACTACTCAACCCTTCGAACTGCTCCACATGGATCTTTTCGGTCCCACTCACTACTCAACTTTTACTACTACTGCTTGCCTCTATGGCTTCGTGATTGTTGATGATTACTCTAGATATACTTGGGTGCACATAATCCTTTACAAGACTAAAGTGCAGGATGTCTTCAGACGCTTCACCAATCGAGTTGTCAACAATTTTGGCGCCAAGATAAAGCACATCAGAAGTGACAATGGCACTGAATTCAAGAACACTGGCCTTGATACATATCTTGATACCTTGGGCATCACACATGAATTCTCACCTCCGTACACGCCACAGCAGAATGGCGTCGTCGAACGCAAGAACAGAACACTCATTGAGATGGCCAGAACAATGCTAGATGAATACAAGACTCCAAGAAAATTCTGGACAGAAGCCATTGACACTGCATGCCATACAATCAATCGTGTTTATCTTCACAAGCTTCTGAACAAGACATCTCATGAACTCCTAACTGGCAAGAAGCCAAATGTCAGTTACTTCAGAGTATTTGGCGCAAGGTGCTAGATCAAGGACCCACACCACACCTCAAAGTTTGCACCAAAAGCACATGAGGGCTTTATGCTAGGATATGGAAAGGATTCACACTCCTACAGAGTCTTCAATCTCTTCCATTACAAAGTGGTTGAAACAGTGGATGTGCGGTTTGATGAGACAAATGGTTCACAAAGAGAGCAACTGCCAAATGTGCTAGATGAAGTTCCAGCTAGTGAATCAATCAAGCTTATGGGAACTGGAGAGATTATACCTTCTGAAGCTCATCCTGAAGAAGAACTTATCATCTCAGCACCTGATCAACATGAAGACAATGCTCAGCCTGAAGACATTCCTCCCAACAACAACGCAGATCAGCAAGAGCAAAGTCTTCGCCCTGTACATCCTCGTGTTGCCAATGAAGTGCAGATTGACAGAATAATTGACAGCATCAATGCACCTGGTCCACTCACTCGTTCAAGGGCAATTCAGCTAGCAAATTTCTATGGGAACTTCGCATTCGTATCAATATCAGAACCCAAGAAAGTTGAAGAAGCCTTCATGGAACCTGAATGGATTCAAGCTATGCAAGAAGAGCTTCAACAGTTTGAGCTGAATAATGTATGGGAACTGGTTAAGCGTCCTGATCCACGGAAACACAACATAATAGGCACCAAATGGATATACCGCAACAAGCAAGATGAGCATGGTCAAGTTGTCAGAAACAAAGCTCGTCTCATTGCTCAAGGATATACTCAAGTGGAGGGCATTGACTTCGATGAAACATTTGCTCCTGTGGCAAGGCTTGAAGCTATACGCATACTGCTGGCCTATGCGAATCATCATAACATACTTCTATATCAAATGGATGTGAAAAGTGTCTTTCTCAATGGCAAGATTGAAGAAGAAGTGTATGTTGCACAGCCACCTGGCTTTGAAAATCCAAAACATCCTGACATGGTATACAAGCTCAACAAGGCACTGTATGGCCTCAAACAAGCCCCTAGGGCCTGGTATGACACACTCAAATACTTCCTGAAGAGCAAAGGCTTCATACCTGGTTCCCTGGATCCCACTCTTTTCATGAAGACATATGATGGTGAACTGTATGTGTGCCAAATATATGTGGATGACATTATCTTCGGATGCACCAATCAGAAGTACAGTGAAGAGTTTGGATATATGATGCAAGAGCAATATCAGATGTCCATGATGGGGGAACTGAAGTTCTTTCTTGGTCTTCAAATACGACAACAACGCAATGGCATCTTCATATCTCAAGAGAAGTATCTCAAAGATTGCCTGAAGAAGTTCGGTATGCAAGACTGCAAAGGATTCACAACACCAATGCCAGCCAAACATCATCTAGGTCCTGACGACAATGGTAAAGAGTTCGATCAAAAGGTATACCGTTCCATGATTGGTTCTTTGCTTTATTTATGTGCATCTAGGCCAGATATTATGCTTAGTGTTTGCATGTGTGCTAGATTTCAAGCGGCACCAAAGGAGTCGCATCACTTAGCTGTGAAGCGAATTCTTCGATATTTGGCTCACACCCCAACTCTAGGATTATGGTATCCAAAGGGCTCAGAGTTTGATTTGGTTGGATTTTCGGATGCTGATTATGCTGGTGACAAAGTTGATCGCAAGTCTACATCAGGCACATGTCATTTTCTGGGACGATCACTTGTATGTTGGTCTTCAAAGAAGCAGAACTGTGTATCTCTCTCCACTGCTAAATCTGAATACATTGCTGCTGGATCTTGCTGCGCTCAGCTTCTGTGGATGAAGCAAACACTCAAGGACTATGGCATTCATCTGAAGCAAGTGCCACTTTACTGCGACAACGAAAGCGCCATCAAGATTGCCAACAACCCAGTTCAGCACTCGAAGACAAAGCACATTGAAATTCGTCATCACTTTCTCAGAGATCATGTTGTGAAGGAAGACATTGATATCATACACGTCAACACTGAAGAGCAATTGGCGGATATCTTCACCAAGCCCTTGGATGAGAAGAGATTTTGCAAGTTACGGTGTGAGCTAAATATCTTGGAATCCTCAAATGTCCTGTGATCAGGCACACATCCTAACACTTATGCATATTGATGACTTAGATGTGCAACACACAAAGTAAAGTATATCCTCATTCAATGAAGACATACATTCTAAGTGTGAATACATTAATGTGGAATTTGACTTCGGAGCGCCACGATAATTGTGCGCCGTGTCTGGGTCTAATACTTCCTATACGGTGGGTAATGCCACCACCAAACGTTCTATTTTGAAGTGTTTCACTCATGGCGTCACCTTGCAATATCTTCACATTTGGTTGTCTTCACATTTGGTTTGGCTTCAAACATGTCTTCATGATTATCTTCACTATGTTGCTTGTATAGATATATATATATATACTAGTGTTTTGTCCTCTACAGCATTCACTTATAGCTATGTCTTCTTGGTTGAATCTTTTGAACTAAGTGAATGTGATCGGACCCTAATCTCTCTATGCTTTCTATCTCAAATTCTATCTCTCCGAGTCATATGCATTCTATTGAAACTGTCGAATGTCTTCACTGCGTCCTAGTCAGCAGAAGATATAGAGACAACCATAAAGTCCGTCTTCAATGCTCATTCCTCCACATAAAATCCGGAGAAGTAGGAACGACCGCCCGACAATCCAGGCGTGCGTGGGATGTGGAACTGCCCCCAAAATACCGCATGATGGCCACGTACTACTCAAATGCGAATCGCCAGGGGCACCTGAGTAATAGCGCAGTGCCGCCCCTGCGCCTATAAGTTCACACTTACCGCGGTCATTATCTCCTTCTTCCACCCTCGCACGAACCCTAGCGCCACCGCTAGCACTCGACGACGCCGGAGACGAAGCGCTTCGCTGCCGCAACCTCTCCAACGCCGTCCTCACGCCGACCGCGGACATCGTCCTCTCCGCCGTCGCCGTAGGTGTTTTCCGTCGCCAAGTTAGGGCACGGAGGACTGAACTGCTTGGCATCAACTCCCTTCCGTCTAGCAGTTCCAGTGTGGTAAATAAAACTTCTTTTTACAGCCCCTTTGATCTCATGGTTCTGTCACTTTCTACCATAAGAAGTTTCTCTTCACACTAGTTAGATCTCTCGCTGCATCTCATAACATGCCTAGTATATTCACTTGTGCTTCATAAAGTAGTTAGATTCCTCACTTGTACTGATCTGTGGGTTCGTACAAATCTGGAACCAACTTCTTATCTATGAGTGAATGTCTTCGCAAGATGAGGTCAATGTCTTCTAAACTGATTAATCTTCAAAACCTTCTGAGAATGCATATGACCTCTTCCCCTTCCCTCGCACCTTAATGCTATCACAGGTACATGTCCGTGGGAGAATCCTTCGGTTCTCATAGTCTGCATTCATTTGCAGAATTCCTACAGCATCACATAAACTCTCCTGAAGCCAGTTCTTGTTGGTCCAGAAAAGGAAAGCCTTTGAAGCCTTTGAAAGTCTTGAAGCCTTTCAAGTTAAAGTTTATGGCTTCAGAAGCAGCAGCAAGGAAAGGGGGCAGACAGAGACGTGAGGGAACTTCCAAGGATCTGCCTGAAGACTTGGCAGAAATGTACAAAACAGATCCAGAAGAGAGCTATGGGCAGCGCAAGACCCGATTGGGCAGAACAGTGGTTCAAATACCGCTTCTTCACTGAGGAGTATGCTGAGAAAAGTGCCATCAAGAGACCATGGGGGGACATCCATTTCAAGAATCTCATGCCCAGGACCAGAGATGAAGCCATTGCTCAAGGCTTCTACCCATGCATGGTCCGAGGACCACAGCCTGATGATGCACATCCGTCGTCACTACTCTGGTGTCGTGACGACAATCTGTTCAAGCGCAACTTCCAGTTTGCTCAACAATCAGCGAAGCTGAACAAGAAGAAATTTGGGTTAGACTTCAACCCTGGACCTTCCGCACCAAGGGCAGATGGCACACGCGATGCTGAACCCAATATCATCGGTCCGTTTGCCAATCTTGAGGGCCTGATCACTCACATCTTAGTCCAAGGGACTGCCGTAAATGACCCTCCAGCTGACTCTGAGTCTGATGAAGCTCCTGCTATGCCGAAGCCAAAGCAGACGAAGAAACCAAAAACTTCAAAGCCGGCCCCTGCCTCAAAAATCTCAAGGGCGAAGCCATTGAAAACTGCACCTCCTGAAGTCAGTGTGCAGTCTGAAGACGTATCCCGCGTCTCCAAGCCCCAGAAAGAAAAGGAGCCCCAGCAACAAACCGGCAAAGAGCTCACTGCTGCTGCCATTCTGCGCAGCGAAGCCACTGATCTATCTAGCGATGAAGATCTTGGAGATGACGCTCTAGAGCAGCTTATCAAAAGCAAAGAAGAAGCTGAAATCTTCAACAATTTGCCTCTCTTTGATGTCGCCATCATCCACAACTTCATCGACAAATGGTTTGCCTCCCCGGACATAAGCTTCGAAGCCTGTCGGTCTCAGCGTCGCCTTCCAAGGCGCAATTGCTTCAGAACTTGCCATTGCTTAGCGTATAGTTGAGCTGAAGCAGAAAATTGATCATGAAAAGGCTCAGTTCAAGAAGCACATGGCCAGGCTCAACGTGCAGGAAGTGAAGAGCTTCAGAACCATGTCGCATGAGCTCAAGGAAAATTTCCTGAAGAAGCGTGTTGAAGCTCAGGGCTCGCGTGAGCGGATGAAGTCTCTGGCAGAACGATGTGTGCAGGCCTACAATGAGACCGAGAAGCGCAAGGCACTTGGGCTTCCTGGCATCGACCCCAAGATGGCCACGAAGAAGAAGAAGCAGCCTGCTGTGAATGAACCAGAGGCACCAAGGCAAGAAGTTGTTCCGATTGTCTTCCCCACCGCCACGACTGGCTCGAAGCCAAAGAGCCCGTCAACCACTTCTGAGCTCAAGAAGACACGGAATGCAGAGGCTGAAGCTAGAAAGAGGAAACACTCTGCAGCCTCTCCTTCTGACCCAACCAAGAAGAAGCGCAAGATCAAGAAAGCTCGGGCTGCTCCCACAGAGCCCTTGATGGTTGAACCCCTCTCTTTCATTCACCCCAATGCAGAGAGACGACTGACAGTTCATGAGCCTGCTCCCACAGAGGCTCCTGAAGCTGAAGATATTCCAGCAGCCGATCCCATAGCTGCTGAAGACATTGATCACCAAGACAATGTACAAGATGATACAGCCCTTCCTCAGCTTGAAACAAGCGAACTCATCAGTATTGGTCGTCCTCTGACGCCAATGGCACAAGATGAGTCATGGGCGGATCGCCCTTAGGAGGAAGAAGACTTTGAGGTCCAGCCCACTCCGACCCCACAAGTGTCGTCTGCGTTCCGTAGGCTTCGCAAAGGTCCACGGCCTCAAGGCCATACTGCAGAAATTCCGGCTGCATCAGCCGAAGACAATGAAGAAGCACCACCAGAACCCACTTCCCCGCTTCATCAAGATGCAATTCTCCAAGAGAACGTGCCTGAGGTTGTCCCTCCAACTACACAAGCGAAGGAAGAAAATGTTGCGGCTACCACCACAAACACTGAAGCCAATGTGGAGCCCGCCCCACCAAATGCTTCAGCGGACAGCAAAGCTACCGAGCCAGACACTTCTGTTCCTGAGTCTGTTGCAGGTCCTCAATTCGATTGTCATATTGAGCACAGGCCTCATGTTCAGAAGCCAATCCCAAGGCTGCCAAGGTTCCCAGGTCCTGCATCAGCACCTGGTTCCTTTGACATCAACAGCTTCAAGGCAGACAATACATTTTTCAATAGCTCCAAGAACCCCTATTCAAGGGAAAGGATTGTATCAGACAGGTTCTGGAGCTATTCTCAGCGCAGCTATTATTCATGCATCTTATACAACCAAGGCCGCATCTTTCCGCACAAGCGCCTTGAGGTTGAAGCCATTGCTGGTCTGCCCTGCTTAGAGGAAGCACTGGATTGCTTCAGGCAAGTGGGTCTGCTGCCGTTTGTGACTGATGAAGAGCACTGGAATGAAGAGCTTCTGCTTCAGTTCTATGCCACCCTCCATATCAAAGGTTACAACAGAGATCCGAAGACTTGGATCCTGGAGTGGATGACCGGCAATGTCCATCATGAATCCAATGCATTTGATATCATTGAGCTCACCGGCCTGCCCACTCCAGGAGAATTCTTCGAGGAAGGCTGTCAACTACATTCTGAAGCTATTGAGAGCATATTCCAGAGGCCTGAACCCAATATGAGTCAGATGCTCTCGATGATGAAGCCATTGCCCCATGATGCACCCTATCCTACTGAGTTCTTCGTTGAAGACCTAGAGTACCTGCCCAGGACCATATATCACATCATCCGGCAGACTCTCTGGCCCATTAAGGGACACTCACCACATGCCAAGATTGAGGGTGCAATGAAGACTCTCATATTTTATATCCTGCATGGCAAATGCTTCAACACACAGGATCTCTTCATACGCCAACTTGCAGCGTCAGGCTCAGAATTATTTGGTTTGAAGTTATATGCTCCTTGGGTGATGAGGCTAATCAAACTGCACTCTGCGATCTCGTATCAGCCCTTTGCCCGAAACCATCGGATCTTCCTGCCAGATGTGGATACCTCTGCTGAAGCAATATATCCTGAGCCTGCCAAGCAACCGATAAGTCTTCAGAATGCAGAACACCAGAGCTTCACGCAGAGTGTTGAAGGTGTTGAAGCCATATCCAGGGTATATCTGTTGGCTGGCACTACACGTGCACCAGCATCTACTGAAGCCACAGACAACACAAATGCTCCAAGACCCAAGAAGCGTGCTCGTGTCCTCAATGACCGAGAGCTTCTTGTGGCCCTTCACCAAAAGCAAGATAGGCATCACGACTGGCTAAAGCGTCAGATGAAGAGCCTCTTGGTGGATGTCAATCGTCTTCGAAACCTAGCCACCAAGAATGCTTTCGTTACACATGAAACGTGTCGCCGTACATGGAAAGGGCTCTCAATGATATGTACTGAAGCTGAACTTGAAGAGGATGGCTTCACAGAGCATTTCAAGTTTGACACCACACCTCCCAGAAGGGCTGTGATGCGCAACACACCATCACTTGAAGACTCTGAGTTTTCTTCATCTGCTGCCACAGTTACTGCAAGGATCATTGATGAAGATGGCGATGCTACATCACCGCCACCTGCTTGAGCACCTCCAAGCTCGTCTGCACCGCCAAACACCTCCAACGACCCTGCTGCTCCTGAAAACGAGTAGACACTCTATGTCTTCGAACCTTTTTAGTACTTGCTGACAAAAGGGGGAGAAGCGTATGGGTTGATAGTCTTCAAGCGGGTCCATATGGGCGGGTGCTATATTCTTTTTTGCTACATTTTGCTTCGTGCTTACAACTCTCGTTTTTGCTTCATTCGGTTCTTTGAGTTGTAACACTCAGACTCGATGGTCGTCTGCTACTCGTTTGCCACTCTGTTTGCGAAGATAAATTCCGCATGTGCGACGATAAATTCCGCACTTATCTCATTCTGCAGACGTCCATTTTCCATTATGCATGTCATTATCTTCATATACTTTCACATGCATAGTGGATTGTCATCATAAGCTGAAGTGGATCTCCACAAGTACAACCTGCCATGTGCATTTGCATCCCAAAAGCAAATTATCTTATATGCACATCTTCAGGGGGAGCTCTTGCAACTTATGAAGACAATTCCCTATCCTTTACAAACTTCACACATTATATTCCCCGTTGAAAACTTCAACTAGTTTGTCATCAATCACCAAAAAGGGGGAGATTGTAAGTGCATCTAGTGCCACCCCTAGTTGGTTTTGGAGTATTGACGACAAACCTAGTTGAGGGACTAATGTGTTTGTGAGAATTGCAGGAAAACACAGGTAGAAGTCCCTCATTGATTCGGTTTTACTACCAGAGATGACCCCTAAAACTGTATGAAGACATTGAAGACAAATGTGGTATATGAAGATATTCACATTGAAGACTATGACAAAAGAAGACACGTTATGAAGCCTATGGAGCTCGAAGACTTAGATCTTTCGTAGTCCTTTTTCTTTTGTGTTGAGTCATAGGAACCACCGTACTTTTAAGTGGGGTCTAGGAGAACCAGTCAGAATGACTGAAGTGATGCCTAAATCAAAAACCTATGTCTTCGAGCGAAGACAATGAGAGCAAATCTTGTCCAGAGCCGGACAAGTCAGCTTTGCTTGTAGCCCAAGCAAAGTTGCCACGAGAGTTTGAAATCTGACCGTTGAGACACGTGTCAGTTCCTTAGTGACCCAGGGTCATTTCGGACAAATCAGGTCGGGTTGCCAAGTGGCTATAAATAGCCCACCCCCACAACCATAAATGGTTGGCTGCTCAGATTTCAGTGCACGACTTTTGTCGATTGAGAGCAACCCACCTCGAAGCCTTTGAGAGAAAATTCCTAGTGAGGAGAAAAGCCCTAACCACCCAGAGCCAGAGTAAATTGGGCATCACTTAAGTCTTCTTGTCTGTGTGATCTGAAGACTTATTACACTTGAGGACTGTGAATCCTCCAGACGGTTAGGCGTCGTGTTCAGAGCATCCAAGAGACATTGTGGATTGCCAGTGAACGAAGTTTGTGAAGGTTTTGGGAGTCTACCTTGAAGACTTACCGGAGTGATTGGGCGAGGACTAAGTGACCTTAGCTCAAGGAGAATACGGTGAGGACTTGGTGTCCTGGACTATGTGTTCAGGACTGGGTGTCCGGGACTGTGTGTCCTAAGGTTTAAATACCTAGCCGCTCCAACCAGATGTACAGTTGTCACAGCAACTAAAACTGGTCCAACATATCATTGTCTTCAACGAGTCACGGGTTTCATCTTCACTTCCTTTTCTTACTGTTACACATTGTGAAGCCATTGCATGCTTGCTTTATCTTTTGTCTTCACAACGTGAATGTATGAACTGTTTGGCTTCATAACTTCTTCCAACCTGATCCTTATTACACTGCAGTTGTTTGTCATTGTGCTTTCACTCTATTGAATACATGACCATGGCTGGCCTAGTGTAATCTAACTTCCGCTGCATAGTGATAGGCCTAATCTTCGCTGTTTGTCTTCATAACTCTCACGTTTTGAAGACTTTCATAAAAATCGCCTATTCACCCCCCCCCCCCTCTAGTCGATATAACGCACTT
>NC_057812.1:56723975-56743217 GCF_018294505.1 Triticum aestivum
CGCGCGGGGTGGCGACGGTGTCTGGGCGGCGCGAGACGGCGTCGGAGGCAGGGCGACGACGGCGACGACGGCGACGGCGAGGCGCAGAGGGGCAGCCTGGCAGCGTCGTCGGGGCGGGATCGAAGAACTAAACAAAAAAAATTACAAGTGTTGTATATATAGACGGAGCATTGGTCCCGGTTTGTTCCACGAACTGGGACCAATGCCCCCCTTTAGTCCCGGTTGGTGCCACCAACCGGGACCAATGGCCTTGCGCTGGTGTGGTGGTGGGAGTTTAGTCCCACGTCGCTAGTTGAGAGCGGCCACCAGCTGTTTATAAGCTCCGCTGCCTCTTCCCTCTCGAACTCCTCTTAACTACAGGCCTATGGGCCTAATCTGACACCTCTCTGCTTGTGGGCCTATTGGGCCTTCTGCGGGCCTGAATCCTGGCCCAGGTTGGGTTTCTAGTCGTATTTAGGCCGTGGTGGCCCAATAGGTGGCAGTTATTTTTGTTGCTTTATTTATTTTATTTTGTTTCTACTTACAACAAAATACTTATTGTTGCTATTTTTTCCAGTTTTTTTGTTTTGTTTTCTGCATTATTTATTTTCTTTTGTTTTTCGCTTTATTTTTTTAATTCTTTTTGCTTTTAGTTTTAGAAAAATTATAAACTTTCTGTTAGTGCCATTAGTATTCAAATTTGAAAACACTTTTTTAGTTTTTTTGTTTTCTTTGTTTCTTTATTTATTTTATTTTGTTTCTACTTACAACAAAATACTTATTGTTGCTATTTTTGTTTTTTTCCAGTTTTTTTATTTTGTTTTCTGCATTATTTATTTTCTTTTGTATTTTGCTTTATTTTTTTAATTCTTTTTGCTTTTAGGTCAGCAAAATTATAAAATTTCTGTTAGTGCCATTAGTTTTAGAAAAATTATAAACTTTTTGTTAGTGCCATTAGTTTTCAAATTTGAATAGTTAACATTTGAATTCTTTGAAATTTGTGTGAATCACAAGTTTGTGATTAACTTTACTAAAAAAATGAACATAGATGCACCTATAGAGAAAATTCGACCTAAATTCATAATCAATTTCTATGAATTTCAGAGAAATTCATTATGAATTTAGGTCAAATTCCCTGTATAGGGGAATCTATTTTCACTTTGAGAGGAGCTCAACAAGGCAGAGAGGGACGGGCTGATAAACCGGTGTGAGCGCCCTTCAGTTGGCGAGGTGGGACTAAACTTTGAGCGCAACGAGGACCAACCCTTTAGTCCCGGTTTGTGGCACAAAACGAAACTAATGGTCATGGGCCAGGGCGAGCCCTATTTTTTCCAATTTTTTTGTTTTGTTTTCTGCATTATTTATTTTCTTTTGTTTTTTGCTTTATTTTTTAATTCTTTTTGCTTTTAGTTTTAGAAAAATTATAAAATTTCTATTAGTGCTATTAGTTTTCAAATTTGAAAACATTTTTTTTTGTTTTTTTGTTTTCTTTGTTGCTTTATTTATTTTATTTTGTTTCTACTTACAACAAAATACTTATTGTTGCTATTTTTATTTTTTCCCAGTTTTTTTGTTTTGTTTTCTGTATTATTTATTTTCTTTTGTTTTTTGCTTTATTTTTTAATTGTTTTTGCTTTTAGGTCAGCAAAATTATAAACTTTCTGTTAGTGCCATTAGTTTTAGTAAAGTTATAAACTTTTTGTTAGTGTCATTAGTTTTCAAATTTGAATAGTTAAAATTTGAAATCTTTGAAATTTGTGTGATTCACAAGTTTGTGATTAACTTTACTAAAAAAAATGAATATAGATGCACCTATAGAGAAAATTCGACCTAAATTCATAGTTTTCAAATGAACTCTGAAAACGTTGGCATACCATGTGCATGTACAAAACAGACAATGGTATCATACTCGTCTGTTACAAAGTTGGCATGGTATCATCATAATAGTTGCGGGAGAAAGTCTTCACTTTTTCTTCGCTTGTGTCATTTTGCTTATTGCGCCGTAACCATGGGTAATTTTCATCGTTTATCAGGATGCTTGGGTTAGCCTTGACTTTGAAGGGAGGAATTTCATGAAACTTTTCATAATCTTCAGACATGTCTGTCTTGCCCTCCACTCCCAGGATGTCCCTTTTTCCTGAAAGAACTATGTGGCGCTTTGGCTCATCGTATGATGTATTCGCTTCCTTATCTTTTCTTTTTCTCGGTCTGGTAGACATGTCCTTCACATAGATAACATGTGCCACATCATTGGCTAGGACGAACGGTTTGTCAGTGTACCCAAGATTTTTCAGATCCATTGTTGTCATTCCGTGCTGTGGGTCTACCTGTACCCCGCCTCCTGACAGATTGTCCCATTTGCACTTAAACAAAGGGACCTTAAAATCATGTCCATAGTCAAGTTCCCATATGTCCACTATGTAACCATAATATGTGTCCTTTTCCCTCTCGGTTGTTGCATCAAAGCGGACACCGCTGTTTTGGTTGGTGCTCTTTTGATCTTGGTCAATCGTGTAAAATATATTCCCATTTATCTCGTATCCTTTGTAAATCAATATAGTCAAAGATGGTCCCCTGGACAACAAGTACAACTCATCACAAATAATGTTGTCACCTCTGAGACGTGCTTCCAACCAACTGCTGAAAGTCCTGATGTGTTCACATGTAATCCAGTCATCGCACTGCTCCGGGTGTTTGGAGAGCAGACTATTCTTTTGTTCATCGACATACGGGGTCACCAAGGTAGAGTTCTGTAGAACTATGTAGTGTGTTTGAGACCAAGAATATCCGTCCCTGCATATTATTGAGTCACTTCCAAGAGTGCCTTTTCCAGTCAGTCTCCCCTCATACCGCGATTTAGGGAGACATATCTTCTTAAGGCCAGGAATGAAGTCAACACAAAACCAGATGACATCCTCTGTTTGATGGCCCATGGAGATGCTTCCTTCTGGCCTAGCGCGGTTACGGACATATTTATTTAGGACTCCCATGAACCTCTCAAAGGGAAACATATTGTGTAGAAATACGGGTCCCAGAATGACAATCTCGTCGACTAAATGAACTAGGACGTGCGTCATGATATTGAAGAAGGATGGTGGGAACACCAGCTCGAAACTGACAAGACATTGCGCCACATCACTCCTTAGCCTTGGTACGATTTCTGGATCGATCATCTTCTGAGAGATTGCATTGAGGAATGCACATAGCTTCACAATGGCTAATCGGACATTTTCCGGTAGAAGCCCCCTCAATGCAACAGGAAGCAGTCGTGTCATAATTACGTGGCAGTCATGAGACTTTATGTTCTGGAACTTTTTCTCTGGCATATTTATTATTCCCTTTATATTCGACGAGAAGCAGTCGGGACCTTCATACTGAGCAGGCATTCAAAGAATATTTCTTTCTCTTCTTTCGTAAGAGCGTAGCTGGCAGGACCTTCATAGTGCTTCTTGATGGGTTTCGTAGTAATTTCAAAAAAATTCCTACGCACACGCAAGATCATGGTGATGCATAGCAACGAGAGGGGGAGTATGATCTACATACCTAGTAGATCGACAACGGAAGTGTTTGGTTGATGTAGTCGTACGTCTCCTACGATCCGACCGATCAAGCACCGAAACTACGGCACCTCCGAGTTCTAGCACACGTTCAGCTCGATGACTATCCCCGGACTCCGATCCAGCAAAGTGTCGGGGAAGAGTTCCGTCAGCACGACAGCGTGGTGACGATCTTGATGTACTACTACAGCAGGGCTTCGCCTAACCTCCGCTACAATATTATCGAGGGCTATGGTGGAAGGGGGCACCGCACACGGCTAAGGAATAGATCACATGGATCAACTTGTGTCTTTCTGGGGTGCCCCTGCCTTTGTATATAAAGGACTAAAGGGGGGAGGCTGGCCGGCCATGAGGGGCGCGCCAGGAGAGTCCTACTCCCTCTGGGAGTAGGATTCCCCCCCCCCCCCCAATCCTAGTTGGAATAGGACTCGCGGAGGGGGGAAAAGAGAGAGAGGGGTCGGGCCCCTCTCCTTGTCCAATTCGGACCAAGGGAGGGGAGGGGCGCGCGGCCCACTATGGGCTGCCTCTTCTCTTTTCCACTAAGGCGCAATAAGGCCCATCTAGCTCCCCGGGGGGTTCCGGTAACCTCCCGGTACTCCAGTAAAATCCCGATTTCACCCGGAACACTTCTGATATCCAAACATAGGCTTCCAATATATCAATCTTTATGTCTCGACCATTTCGAGACTCCTCGTCATGTCCGTGATCACATCCGGGACTCCGAACAACCTTCGGTACATCAAAATGCATAAACTCATAATATAACTGTCATCGTAACCTTAAGTGTGCGGACCCTACGGGTTCGAGAACAATGTAGACATGACTGATACACGTCTCCGGTCAATAACCAATAGCGGGACCTGGATGCCCATATTGGCTCCTACATATTCTACGAAGATCTTTATCGGTCAGACCGCATAACAACATACGTTGTTCCCTTTGTCATCGGTATGTTACTTGCCCGAGATTCGATCGTCGGTATTCCAATACCTAGTTCAATCTCGTTGTTGGCAAGTCTCTTTACTCGTTCTGTAATACATAATCCCGCAACTAACTCATTAGTTGCAATGCTTGCAAGGCTTAAGTGATGTGCATTACCGAGAGGGCCCAGAGATACCTCTCCGACAATCGGAGTGACAAAACCTAATCTCGAAATACGCCAACCCAACATGTACCTTTGGAGACACCTGTAGTACTCCTTTATAATCACCCAGTTACGTTGTGACGTTTGGTAGCACCCAAAGTGTTCCTCCGGTAAACGGGAGTTGCATAATCTCATAGTTATAGGAACATGTATAAGTCATGAAGAAAGCAACAGCAACATACTAAACGATCGGGTGCTAAGCTAATGGAATGGGTCATGTCAATCAGATCATTCACTTAATGATGTGATCCCGTTAATCAAATAACAACTCATTCTTCATGGTTAGGAAACATAACCATCTTTGATTAACGAGCTAGTCAAGTAGAGGCATACTAGTGACACTTTGTTTGTCTATGTATTCACACATGTATTATGTTTCCGGTTAATACAATTATAGCATGAATAATAAACATTTATCATGATATAAGGAAATAAATAATAACTTTATTATTGCCTCTAGGGCATATTTCTTCAGTCCCCCACTTGCACTAGAGTCAATAATCTAGATTACACAGTAATGATTCTAACACCCATGGAGCCTTGGTGCTGATCATGTTTTGCTCGTGGAAGAGGCTTAGTCAACGGGTCTGCAACATTCAGATCTGTATGTATCTTTCAAATTTCTATGTCTCCCACCTGGACTAGATCCCGGATGGAATTGAAGCGTCTCTTGATGTGCTTGGTTCTCTTGTGAAATCTGGATTCCTTTGCCAAGGCAATTGCACCAGTATTGTCACAAAAGATTTTCATTGGACCCGATGCACTAGGTATTACACCTAGATCGGATATGAACTCCTTCATCCAGACTCCTTCGTTTGCTGCTTCCGAAGCAGCTATGTACTCCGCTTCACATGTAGATCCCGCCACAACGCTTTGTTTAGAACTGCACCAACTGACAGCTCCACCGTTTAATGTAAACACGTATCCGGTTTGCGATTTAGAATCGTCCGGATCAGTGTCAAAGCTTGCATCAACGTAACCATTTACGATGAGCTCTTTGTCACCTCCATATACGAGAAACATATCCTTAGTCCTTTTCAGGTATTTCAGGATGTTCTTGACCGCTATCCAGTGATCCACTCCTGGATTACTTTGGTACCTCCCTGCTAGACTTATAGCAAGGCACACATCAGGTCTGGTACACAGCATTGCATACATGATAGATCCTATGGCTGATGCATAGGGAACATCTTTCATATTCTCTCTATCTTCTGTAGTGGTCGGGCATTGAGTCTTACTCAACTTCACACCTTGTAACACAGGCAAGAATCCTTTCTTTGCTTGATCCATTTTGAACTTTTTCAAAACTTTATCAAGGTATGTGGTTTGTGAAAGTCCAATTAAGCGTCTTGATCTATCTCTATAGATCTTAATGCCTAATATGTAAGCAGCTTCACCGAGGTCTTTCATTGAAAAACTTTTATTCAAGTATCCCTTTATGCTATCCAGAAATTCTACATCATTTCCAATTAGTAATATGTCATCCACATATAATATCAGAAATGCTACAGAGCTCCCACTCACTTTCTTGTAAATACAGGCTTCTCTAAAAGTCTGTATAAAACCAAATGCTTTGATCATACTATGAAAACGCTTATTCCAACTCCGAGAGGCTTGCACCAGTCCATAAATGGATCGCTGGAGCTTGCACACTTTGTTAGTACCCTTTGGATCGACAAAACCCTCTGGTTGCATCATATACAACTCTTCTTCTAGAAATCCATTCAGGAATGCAGTTTTGACATCCATCTGCCAAATTTCATAATCATAAACTGCGGCAATTGCTAACATGATTTGGACAGACTTAAGCATCGCTACGGGTGAGAAGGTCTCATCGTAGTCAATCCCTTGAACTTGCCGAAAACCTTTTGCGACAAGTCGAGCTTTGTAGACAGTAATATTACCGTCGGCGTCAGTCTTCTTCTTGAAGATCCATTTATTCTCAATTGCTTGCCGATCATCGGGCAAGTCAACCAAAGTCCAAACTTTGTTCTCATACATGGATCCCATCTCAGATTTCATGGCTTCAAGCCATTTTGCGGAATCTGGGCTCATCATCGCTTCTTCATAGTTCGTAGGTTCATCATGATCTAGTAGCATGACTTCGAAAACCGGATTACCGTACCACTCTGGTGTGGATCTTACTCTGGTTGATCTACGAGGTTCAGTAGTATCTTGTTCTGAAGTTTCATGATCATTATCATTAGTTTCCTCACTAATCGGTGTAGGTGTCGCAGAAACAGGTTTCTGTGATGTACTACTTTCCAATAAGGGAGCAGGTACAGTTACCTCGTCAAGATCTACTTTCCTCCCACTCACTTCTTTCGAGAGAAACTCCTTCTCTAGAAAGGATCCATTCTTAGCAATGAATGTCTTGCCTTCGGATCTGTGATAAAAGGTGTACCCAACAGTCTCCTTTGGGTATCCTATGAAGACCCATTTCTCTGATTTGGGTTTGAGCTTATCAGGTTGAAGTTTTTTTCATATAAGCATCGCAGCCCCAAACTTTAAGAAATGACAACTTTGGTTTCTTGCCAAACCATAGTTCATAAGGCGTCGTCTCAACAGATTTTGATGGTGCCCTATTTAACGTGAATGCGGCCGTCTCTAAAGCATAACCCCAAAACGATAGAGGTAAATCAGTAAGAGACATCATAGATCGCACCATATCCAGTAAAGTACGATTACGACGTTCGGACACACCATTACGCTGTGGTGTTCCGGGTGGCGTGAGTTGCGAAACTATTCCGCATTGTTTCAAATGTACACCAAACTCGTAACTCAAATATTCTCCTCCACGATCAGATCGTAGAAACTTTATTTTCTTGTTACGATGATTTTCAACTTCACTCTGAAATTCTTTGAACTTTTCAAATGTTTCAGACTTGTGTTTCATTAAGTAGATATACCCATATCTGCTTAAGTCATCCGTGAAGGTGAGAAAATAACGATATCCGCCACGAGCCTCAATATTCATCGGACCACATACATCTGTATGTATGATTTCCAACAAATCTGTTGCTCTCTCCATAGTACCGGAGAACGGTGTTTTAGTCATCTTGCCCAAGAGGCACGGTTCGCAAGTACCAAGTGATTCATAATCAAGTGTTTCCAAAAGTCCATCAGTATGGAGTTTCTTCATGCGCTTTATACCGATATGACCTAAACGGCAGTGCCACAAATAAGTTGCACTATCATTATCAACTCTGCATCTTTTGGCTTCAACATTATGAATATGTGTGTTACTACTATCGAGATTCATCAAAAATAGACCACTCTTCAAAGGTGCATGACCATAAAAGATATTACTCATATAAATAGAACAACCATTATTCTCTGATTTAAATGAATAACCGTCTCGCATCAAACAAGATCCAGATATAATGTTCATGCTCAACGCTGGCACCAAATAACAATTATTTAGGTCTAATACTAATCCCGAAGGTAGATGTAGAGGTAGCGTGCCGACCGCGATCACATCGACTTTGGAACCGTTTCCCACGCGCATCGTCACCTCGTCCTTTGCTAGTGTTCGCTTAATCCGTAGTCCCTGTTTCGAGTTGCAAATATTAGCAACAGAACCAGTATCAAATACCCAGGTGCTACTGCGAGCTCTAGTAAGGTACACATCAATAACATGTATATCACATATACCTTTGTTCACCTTGCCATCCTTCTTATCCGCCAAATACTTGGGGCAGTTCCGCTTCCAGTGACCAGTCTACTTGTAGTAGAAGCACTCAGTTTCAGGCTTAGGTCTAGACTTGGGTTTCTTCTCTTGAGTAGCAACTTGCTTGCCGTTCTTTTTGAAGTTCCCCTTCTTTTTCCCTTTGCCCTTTTTCTTGAAACTAGTGGTCTTGTTGACTATCAACACTTGATGCTCCTTCTTGATTTCTACCTCCGCGGCTTTCAGCATTGCGAAGAGCTCGGGAATAGTCTTATTCATCCCTTGCATATTATAGTTCATCACGAAGCTCTTGTAGCTTGGTGGTAGTGATTGGAGAATTTTGTCAATGACGCAATCATCTGGAAGATTAACTCCCAATTGAATCAAGTGATTATTATACCCAGACATTTTGAGTATATGCTCACTGACAGAACTGTTCTCCTCCATCTTGCAGCTATAGAACTTATTGGAGACTTCAAATCTCTCAATCCGGGCATTTGCTTGAAATATTAACTTCAACTCCTGGAACATCTCATATGCTCCATGACGTTCAAAACGTCGTTGAAGTCCCGATTCTAAGCCGTAAAGCATGGCACACTGAACTATCGAGTAGTCATCAGCTTTGCTCTGCCAGACGTTCATAACATCTGGTGTTGCTCCAGCAGCAGGCCTGGCACCCAGCGGTGCTTCCAGGACGTAATTCTTCTGTGCAGCAATGAGGATAATCCTCAAGTTACGGACCCAGTCCGTGTAATTGCTACCATCATCTTTCAACTTTGCTTTCTCAAGGAACGCATTAAAATTCAACGGAACAACAGCACGGGCCATCTATCTACAATCAAACATACATAGCAAGATACTATTAGGTACTAAATTCATGATAAATTTAAGTTCAATTAGTCAAATTACTTAAAGAACTCCCACTTAGACAGACATCCCTCTAATCCTCTAAGTGATCACGTGATCCAAATCAACTAAACCATAACCGATCATCACGTGATATGGAGTAGTTTTCAATGGTGAACATCGTTATGTTGATCATATCTACTATATGATTCATGCTCGACCTTTCGGTCTCCGTGTTCCGAGGCCATATCTGCATATGCTAGGCTCGTCAAGTATGACCCGAGTATTCTGCGTGTGCAAAACTGGCTTGCACCCGTTGTAGATAGACGTAGAGCTTTTCACACCCGATCATCACGTGGTGTCTGGGCACGACGAACTTTGGCAACGGTGCATACTCAGGGAGAACACTTCTTGATAATTTAGTGAGAGATCATCTTATAATGCTACCGTCAATCAAAGCAAGATAAGATGCATATAAAAAGATAAACATCACATGCAATCAATATAAGTGATATGATATGGCCATCATCATCTTGTGCTTGTGATCTCCATCTCCGAAGCATCGTCGTGATCACCATCGTCACCGGCGTGACACCTTGATCTCCATCGTAGCGTCGTTGTCGTCTCGCCAAGTTTGTGCTTCCACGACTATCGCTACCGTTTAGTGATAAAGTAAAGCATTACATCGCGATTGCATTGCATACAATAAAGCGACAACCATATGGCTCCTGCCAGTTGCCGATAACTCGGTTACAAAACATGATCATCTCATACAATAAAATTCATCATCATGTCTTGACCATATCACATCACAACATGCCCTGCAAAAACAAGTTAGACGTCCTTCTACTTTGTTGTTGCAAGTTTTACGTGGCTGCTACGGGCTTAAGCAAGAACCAATCTTACCTACGCATCAAAACCACAATGATAGTTTGTCAATTTGACTCCGTTTTAACCTTCGCAAGGACCGGGCGTAGCCACACTCGGTTCAACTAAAGTTGGAGAGACTATCGCCCGCAAGCCACCTATGTGCAAAGCACGTTGGGAGAACCGGTCTCGCGTAAGCGTACGCGTAATGTCGGTCCGGGTCGTCTCGTCCAACAATACCGCCGAACCAAAGTATGACATGCTGGTAGGCAGTATGACTTATATCGCCCACAACTCACTTGTGTTCTACTCGTGCATATAACATCAACATATAAAACCTAGGCTCTGATGCCACTGATGGGTTTCGTAGTAATTTCAAAAAAATTCCTACGCACACGCAAGATCATGGTGATGCATAGCAACGAGAGGGGGAGTATGATCTACATACCTAGTAGATCGACAATGGAAGCATTTGGTTGATGTAGTCGTATGTCTCCTACGATCCGACCGATCAAGCACCGAAACTACGGCACCTCCAAGTTCTAGCACACGTTCAGCTCGATGACGATCCCCGGACTCCGATCCAGCAAAGTGTTGGGGAAGAGTTCCGTCAGCACGACGGCGTGGTTACGATCTTGATGTACTACTGCAGCAGGGCTTCGCCTAAACTCCGCTACAATATTATCGAGGGCTATGGTGGAAGGGGGCACCGCACACGGCTAAGGAATAGATCACGTGGATCAACTTGTGTCTCTCTGGGGTGCCCCTGCCTCTGTATATAAAGGACTAAAGGGGGGAGGCTGGCCGGCCATGAGGGGCGCGCCAGGAGAGTCCTACTCCCTCTGGGAGTAGGATTCCCCCCCCCCCCAATCCTAGTTGGAATAGGACTCGCGGAGGGGGGGAAAGAGAGAGAGGGGCCGGCCCCCTCTCCTTGTCCAATTCGGACCAAGGGAGGGGAGGGGCGCACGGCCCACTATGGGCTGCCTCTTCTCTTTTCCACTAAGGCCCAATAAGGGCCATCTAGCTCCCCAGGGGGTTCCGGTAACCTCCCGGTACTCCGGTAAAATCCCGATTTCACCCGGAACACTTCTGATATCCAAATATAGGCTTCCAATATATCAATCTTTATGTCTAGACCATTTCGAAACTCCTCGTCATGTCCGTGATCACATCCGGGACTCCGAACAACCTTCGGTACATCAAAATGCATAAACTCATAATATAACTGTCATCGTAACCTTAAGCGTGCGGACCCTATGGGTTCGAGAACAATGTAGACATGACCGAGACACGTCTCCGGTCAATAACCAATAGCGGGACCTGGATGCCCATATTGGCTCCTACATATTCTACGAAGATCTTTATCGGTCAGACCGCATAACAACATACGTCGTTCCCTTTGTCATCGGTATGTTACTTGCCCGAGATTCGATCGTCGGTATTCCAATACCTAGTTCAATCTCGTTGTTGGCAAGTCTCTTTACTCGTTCTGTAATACATCATCCCGCAACTAACTCATTAGTCGCAATGCTTGCAAGGCTTAAGTGATGTGCATTACCGAGAGGGCCCAGAGATACCTCTCCGACAATCGGAGTGACAAAACCTAATCTCGAAATACGCCAACCCAACATGTACCTTTGGAGACACCTGTAGTACTCCTTTATAATCACCCAGTTACGTTGTGATGTTTGGTAGCACCCAAAGTGTTCCTCCGGTAAACGGGAGTTGCATAATCTCATAGTTATAGGAACATGTATAAGTCATGAAGAAAGCAACAGCAACATACTAAATGATCGGGTGCTAAGCTAATGGAATGGGTCATGTCAATCAGATCATTCACTTAATGATGTGATCCCGTTAATCAAATAACAACTCATTGTTCATGGTTAGGAAACATAACCATCTTTGATTAACGAGCTAGTCAAGTAGAGGCATACTAGTGACACTTTGTTTGTCTATGTATTCACACATGTATTATGTTTCCGGTTAATACAATTCTAGCATGAATAATAAACATTTATCATGATATAAGGAAATAAATAATAACTTTATTATTGCCTCTAGGGCATATTTCCTTCACTTCTGAGGCATGCCGTCTTTTTCGTGCAAACGTTGCAGGTCCTCCCGTGCCTCAGGTGTATCTTTTGTCTTTCCATACACGCCCAAGAAGCCTAGCAGGTTCACGCAAAGGTTCTCCATCACGTGCATCACATCGATTGAAGAGCGGACCTCTGGGTCTTTCCAGTAGGGTAGGTCCCAAAATATAGATTTCTTCTTCCACATGGGTGCGTGTCCCTCAGCGTCATTCGGAACAGCTAGTGCGCCGGGACCCTTTCCAAAGATTACGTGTAAATCATTGACCATAGCAAGTACGTGATCACCGGTACGCATGACAGGCTTCTTCCGGTGATCTGCCTCGCCTTTGAAATGCCTGCCTTTCTTTCGACATTGATGGTTGGTCGGAAGAAATCGACGATGGCCCAGGTACACATTCTTCCTGCATTTGTCCAGGTATATACTTCCAGTGTCATCTAAACAGTGCGTGCATGCGTGGTAATCTTTGTTTGTCTGTCCTGAAAGGTTACTAAGAGCGGGTCAATTGTTGATGGTCACGAACAGCAACGCCTTTAGGTTAAATTCCTCCTGTCTATGTTCATCCCATGTACGTACACCATTTCCATTCCACAGCTGTAAAAGTTCTTCAACTAATGGCCTTAGGTACACATCAATGTCTTTGCCAGATTGCTTAGGGCCTTGGATGAGAATTGGCATCATAATGAACTTCCGCTTCATGCACATCCAAGGAGGAAGGTTATACATACATAGAGTCATGGGCCAGGTGTTGTGATTGCTGCTCTGCTCCCCGAAAGGATTAATGCCATCCGCGCTTAAAGCAAACCATACGTTCCTTGGGTCCTTTGTAAACTCATCCCAGTACTTTCTCTCAATTTTTCTCCACTGCGACCCGTCAGCGGGTGCTCTCAACTTCCCGTCTTTCTTATGGTCCTCACTGTGTCATCGCATCAACTTGGCATGCTCTCCATTTCTGAACAGACGTTTCAACCGTGGTATTATAGGAGCATACCACATCACCTTCGCAGGAACCCTCTTCCTGGGGGGCTCGCCATCAACATCACCAGGGTCATCTCGTCTGATCTTATACCGCAATGCACCGCATACCGGGCATGCGTTCAGATCCTTGTATGCACCGCGGTAGAGGATGCAGTCATTAGGGCATGCATGTATCTTCTCCACCTCCAATCCTAGAGGGCATACGACCTTCTTTGTTGCGTATGTACTGTCAGGCAATTCATTATCCTTTGGAAGCTTCTTCTTCAATATTTTCAGTAGCTTCTCAAATCCTTTGTCAGGCACAGCATTCTCTGCCTTCCACTGCAGCAATTCCACTACAATACCGAGCTTTGTGTTGCCATCTTCGCAATTGGGGTACAACCCTTTTTTGTGATCCTCTAACATGCGATCGAACTACGGCTTCTCCTTTTGACTTTCGCATTGCGTCCTTGTATCGAAAATGACCCGGCGGAGATCATCATCATCGGGCACATCGTCTGGTTCCTCTTGATCTTCAGCAGCTTCACCCGTTGCAGCATCATTGGGCACATCGTCTGGTTCCTCTTGATCTTCACCAACTCCCCCCATTGCAGCATCACCGTATTCAGGGGGCACATAGTTTTCATCGTACTCTTCTTCTTCGTCGTCTTCCATCATAATCCCTATTTCTCCGTGCCTCGTCCAAACATTATAGTGTGGCATGAAACCCTTGTAAAGCAGGTGGGAGTGAAGGATTTTTGGGTTAGAGTAAGACATCGTATTCCCATATTCAGTGCATGGACAACACATAAAACCATTCTGCTTGTTTACCTCAGCCGCATCGAGAAACTCATGCACGCCCTTAATGTACTCATAGGTGTGTCTGTCACCGTACATCCATTGCCGGTTCATCTGCGTGCATTATATATAATTAAGTATCCAAATTAATAGAAGTTCATCATCACATTAAAACCAAAGTACATACATAGTTCTCATCTAACAACATATAGCTCTCCAGAGCATCTAATTAATTGAACCATACATTGAAACTATGTAAAACATTTCAATGCGAAAACAAATGCGATCATAATCGCAACCAAGGTAACAATTGATCCAACGGCATAATGATACCAAGCCTCGGTATGAATGGCATATTTTCTAATCTTTCTCATCTTCAAGCGCATTGCATCCATCTTGATCTTGTGATCATCGACGACATCCGCAACATGCAACTCCAATATCATCTTCTCCCCCTCAATTTTTTTTATTTTTTCCTTCAAGAAATTGTTTTCTTCTTCAACTAAATTTAACCTCTCGGCAATAGGGTCAGTTGCAATTTCCGGTTCACATACATCCTAGATAAATAAAATCTATGTCACGTTGGTCGGCATAATTTTCATAAACAATAAATGAACCAATAGTTATAAAGATAATATATATATACCACATCCGAATCATAGACAGGACGAGGGCCGACGGGGGCGGATACCAAAACCATCGCACTATATAAGATGAAATAATAAAAGTAAGAAAATAATACAAGTATCTATGTAAACATACAAGTAAGAATATTTTTTCCTTTCAGAAAGAAGATAAGAACAAGAGGCTCACCACGGTGGTGCCGGCGATGAGCTCTGCGCGGGTGATCGACGGCGGTGAAGACGGGGACGGGGCGTGACGGACCGCTAAATCTAGACAAATATTGAGGAAAATGGAGTTTGGAGGTCGAGCTTGGAGAGGAGAAAGCTTAAGTAGTGTGGCTCGGACATTCCGTCGAACACCTTGTGTGCATAGGAGGTGAACTAGAGCACCACCAAGCCCTCTCCCCCTCGGCCAGAAAAAACAGAGCAATGTGCTCTGCTCTTACGCGAGGGGGTATATATAGGCACCTCATTGGTCCCGGTTGGTGGCATGAACCGGGACTAAAGGGAAGCCTTTGGTCCCGGTTCAAGCCACCAACCGGGACCAATGGTGGTGGGCCAGGAGCGAGGCCCATTGGTCCCGGTTCGTCCCACCAACCAGGACCAAAAGGTCCAGACGAACCGGGACCAATAGCCCACGTGGCCCGACCGGCCCCATGGGATCACGAACCGGGTCCAGTGCCCCCATTGGTCCCGGTTCTGGACTGAACCGGGACTAATGGGCTGACCCGGCCTGGACCTTTGCCCCCTTTTCTACTAGTGCCATTACTCAACTCTCAAAAGCACTTATTCGAAACCACCTAAAAGAAGTAAAGTTAGTCACTAGCTCGCTGCGTATGGCCGCGGCACACCTTGGACAGCGGTTTGGCTGTTTTCGGGGCTGGACTCTATTGTGAACTTGTGTAAGGCTGAGAAGCCTCCTTGAGTAATGAAATCTCTCTTCTCCCAAAAAGAGAAAAAGAAGTTTTGGATATTGGGAGGCCATGGCCTAGCAGATCCCCTAAAACTTAACTCCCAGTAATTTTCCCTTTGCTATTTATCACACCTTTTGCACATTAGATACGTCTTCATCCCTGTTTTACCAGCATAAAAATTAGGGAAAAGTATATTTTTCGTCCCTTAACTCTATCGAAAGTATAGAAACGGTCCTTCAACTCCAAAACCATCAAATCTTAGTCCCTTAACTTTTGAAACCGGATAGTTTAGGCCCTGTTTGGTTCATAAGTCCTAGGACTTTTTTAGTCCCAACTTATAAGTCCCAAGTCCCTAAAAAGTCCCTACTTGTTTGGTTCCTGGGACTTATAAGTCTCTATAAGACCATATTACAACTATAAGTCCCTCCTTCAGAGTCTTATTTCATAAGCCACAAATGTCCACTTTAAGTCCCTATAAGTCCCTCTTGTTTGGTTTAGATGAGACTTATAGGGACTTATTTAGGTCCCTAGACCAATAAGTCCCTGGAAACAAACACCCTCTTAGTCCCTCATCCTGCTTGAGCTGGTTTCGTGTGACGTGGAAGCGGTTTTGATCAAAACTTGACACATAGTCCAGGTTTGACTGAGAAGATGACGTGTGGGCCACACATCAATCTATGGACAGATGAAATAAAAGTACAAAATAAGCAGGAGGTTTGTGTTCAAACACGAGACCTCCAATCAGGTCCCGCTTGCATGAAACTAGCTCGAGGCAAGAATGGTGGTCGCCGGCGAGCGAGCGCCTGCTCCGCCTTATTTTTTCTGTGCGTCTCTCCATTTGGAAATTTAGAGTACAAGAATCAACGTCCTCCCTGAGCAGCCCCTAATCCTCGACCTCACCCCGACGCCAGCCCGTGCTCCGCCTCCCTCTGCCGTCGACGCAGCCGTTGCTTTGGTGCTTCTCCGCCGCGTCCGAGCACGCGTACATGCTCTAGTGATACGCTGGTTATTTCTCTGCTCTCCCGAAGCCTCTTCCCCGTGCCATCTAGCTGCCTGCATAGCGCCACCCATCACCTCAGCTGGAAGCCATCGCTGGCAAAGCTTCGGCCCTCCCGCGTGCCCATGCTTGCTTTCCAAGCCATGCGGACACCCAGCTCGCTCCCCAAAAGCGTGCAGCCTCTCCCTACTTGCTCCTGCACCGTCCAGAGCGCTGAGCGTAGCCGTCGTGCCCGCTGCCAGAGTTCCTCTCTGCGCCCAACAAATGTTTGTGTAAATGCTTGACTGCTTGGTGTGTTGGGTGCTCCATGAGATAGTGACGTGGCGGTCAAACCTAGAGTATGTGTCAAGTTTTGGGCAAACCCGCTTACACGTCCGATGAAAACCACCTTAAGCAGAAGGAGGGGCGAAATTTATCCAGTTTCAAAAGTTGAGGGAGTCAATTACAGTGGTGGTGCTAGAACTTGACGTACACGGTCACTTTAGTGCTACAAGTTGTGACATACATCAAAGTGATGCAAAAACTTGGCTTTGTTGTGCAAATACAGTGCTTGTCTAGTTTGTATACGGAATCAATGCTGACTAGGCGCGTGGGGCCTGCTGTCAGTCACTGGTGTGTTACTTGTTCTTTTCAGAAACACCCTCAAAATATATATTTTCACAAAAAAAAAATGTTGACATGGAATTTATTTTTTTACCTCTAAGACCAGCGGGTCCCACGTGTCGGGAGAGAGTGTTAACAAAATTTAAAGCCGCACAGTATAGAACCCACAATCAGCACCTAGAATGCAAGCCGGCTAGTCACTGCACCAATCATGCTACTATGTTGCATTTGGATAGGGACCTTATATGTACTTAACAGGGATGCAAAAATGGCTGCCGATACTGCGGTGCAATTTTCACCGGGTTTTTTTTTCCTAAAATGTAAGTAATAAAAATTACGTTAAAATATTTGTGTGTTATAAATATTAGACGAACAAATGATGATTATTAAATAAAACACACTGAGATATACATTCGTGTATTATATAAAAAATAATTAGTTAATATGGGCAAATGTTTAATCAATAAAAAAATATCACACACACGCGGCTTATATTTAAATTATTAAAAATTAATATTAATATCAACAGTTTAAAGTAAATTATGAATATCTTTAATTATACAAACATTGAACTATACAAACGTGCAAATGATTGAAATGTTTGTATAACTAAAATAATATTTTGAATTGTAATTCTAAAAAATATTAATTATTCTTTTAAATCATACAATCTTTTTGTAAGTCACAAATATTATTTTCAATATATGATTATTTTCTAAATAATAAGTGAATTTTTTTTAGAAATAAGTTATTTCGTTCGTATGTACAATATTTATGCACAGAAATATTTAAAATTTATTTTAGTACTGAGATTATAATTTACATACTTTCTACAATAAAGGAAAAAATTGAACTGGTGTAAAATAGGCTGCAGTATCTGTAGCCCGTTTAAATTCCACATGATGTGATGTTAAATACATATATGGTTCTTATCCATTGCAAATAAGGCAACGTGACTGGTGTAGTGGTACAGCCGGCGTGCTACCAACCACTAGGTAAGGGTTCAAGACCTGTAGGTTGCATATTTTGTTTAATTTTCGCTCACACCTAACAGGTGGGACCCTCTGGTCAAAGAGGTGAAAATATTGGCACCTCCCACGCCAACAGGTTTTTTTTTTGAAAAAATATATATTTTGAGGGTGTTTCTGAAAAAAAAACAAGCCACACACCCCCGTCCCCAGGTCCTGTGGCTGACAGCGGGCCCACGCGCCTAGTTAGCGCCGGTTTTCGTATGCAAAACGAGATAAGCACTGTATTTAAACGTTAAAGTCAAGTTTTTGCATCACTTTGATGTATGTCACAATTTTTAGCACCAAAGTGATCGATTGCGTCAAGTTCTAGCACTGCCATTGTAATTGACTAAGATTTAGCAAGGATAACAACCGTATTTTTAAATCATGTGGTCCCTCAAGTTCTAGCACTACCAGCCTCGCCAATATGTTGCCTTGTTTGGACCACATGACCGCCAATATGCATGGTAACCCAGCGCCTACTGATTGCCCAGCCTCGCCAATGCTTGGGCCGCGACGCGGCACAAAAGGCAATGTGACCAGCTTGCGCTTTGGAGGTGACGGCGAGCTCACGGGGACGACGGCACCGACTCGCTGGATGGCAGCATGTGTGCTAACATTGGAAGCGAGGAGTAGCGGCGCACGATAGTGCTCAAAGGCAACCTTAAAAAAGTGTATTAGGCACTATATATTTGGATGCATGTAGGGAGTATACTTTTTTTCTACTAGAGATGCTAAAAGAGACTATTTTTGAAGCACTAAGTTTTTTTAGCACAGGCCGCAGCACTTGTGTTTTTTGATGAAAATTTACATACGCCAAAAGAACGTGCACACAGACGTGCCAATAAATTTCAATTTTTTAACATTCAAAATTTACCTTGTTCACAAAGGAGCATATGAATGCGCATACCAGTATCTTGCATGGTACGACTCCCAGCAGCTAGCTTCCCCCCTCCTCATCGGGCCTTGTACAATCCTACGTGTTTAGGAAGATGCTTAGAAAAATAAACCAGGGTTTTCTAAAGCATCGGTGCCTATTTTTACAGATAAGACGCCTAATTAAGCATATGTCATGTACAAATAAGCACCGGTGCTTAAGAAAAGCCTGATTTATTTCTCCAAACACCTCTCCTAAGCACCTTATATTGTACAAGGCCTCACAAACTCCTTTTTCATATTCGACAGC
>NC_057812.1:56743557-56754397 GCF_018294505.1 Triticum aestivum
TGGTTTGTCACAAATACATTTTACATGACCATTTTATTCTCCGGTCAGAAGGCTGACAGCTACAACGGTTAAAGCTGGCGATGCCATGGATGCATGCATACATCAATTCATGTAACAAAATACTTCCTCCATTCTAAATATAAGTCTTTTGAAATATTTTAATATGGACTAAATATGAAACAAAATAAGTAAATATACACTCTAAAATATGTCTATATACATTTGTATGTAGTCTATATTAAAATCTGTAAAAGGACTTATATTTAGAAATAGAGAAAGTATGTTCGTAGTGCTTCTTAAAAAGGAACTTATTGTCAGTTTAGCCGGACGTATATGAACGTGTGGCTGCGTGCGTGCGCGCGCAGAAACGTGTAATTGATCGTTATACAGTCCATTACAAGTTTTGATTTTATAGCTAGATAGAGTAGAGATAGATGTGGCATACATGCATACCGCAGCCATGCATGTATGGCACGTTATAGGCCGGATTTGAACGTGGACCAAGGGCTCGAATCTCTATTACCTATAAAAGAGCAAACATAATCTTCTCTAAACACACCTCATAAAACAAACACAGACTCATTATCACCGCATGATCAAGCCCACTAAACTCAATCTAACGGCTAGTCTTAATCTAACTCATTTTCTGTGTACACTTAGCAATTTACATTGACTGACCGTACTCCACCGCAGATGAAACTGCACACTCGGTAAATTAGGAAAATATAATCATGGGCACATTCTATTAGGAAACAAATCACGGGCGCGTCCTACTATATAGGAAACTAATCAGAGGTGCATCCACCCTATTAGGAAACTAAATCACGTGCATAGTATATGCAGTATTGTCGCCGCCATCGTCTTCTGCCTTCAGACCAGGGCGCTCTTCCATCCGAGTGCGACGACTGCATCCACTTCCAGAGCATGCTCTCCGGCGGTGTCGGCTTCAGCTCCGTCCGCATCTCCCACGCCGACAACCACCCACTACCAACGCCCTCCAAGTACAAGCCGCCAACCCCCGTGGTCCCGAGGGCGGCGGCGGTCTCGGACGTGGCGCAGGAGGTGTCGTCGTCCGGCTGGGCCGTCGAGGACCTCCTACAGTTCTCCCAACGTACACTGTCGAGGGCACCAAAGGTCTATCACAAAACAATCAGGTGAACACTTAATTTGATTGGGGGGTATTTTGGGCTTTGCACGACTAATACTGTACCTTTGGCACTTGGTGGTCAGTCGGATTTTTTTGATCTGCAATTTCATCTCCCAACCAATCCTCCTCTAATGCGTAGTAGAAACATTTTTGGGATAGGAAGAATTGCTATTCTGGCGTTTAATTAATCATTTGATAATTTCAAATACATGTTATCGGGAGCATGAAAACCATTCCCATATATCGATGAAGGAGGAAATGAGACTAATTGTAAGAGTGTATTTGTTTAGACCTACATAGTTTAGTGAGTGCACGTGCATTACAGATTAAACAAGAATCTTGGGGCTTCAAGCAATCTAGAATTCAAGAAATCATATAAACTGGATCCAGTCGAATTTTTTTTCATGACAATGTAAGTTCTTTTATTTATTCATGTGCATTTCATTAAGAACTTACTTGGTGTGCGGTTTATGCTCCTGCTTTACATAGCTATCCCAATATCAAGAAATATGTTGCAACATTTCATTAAGAACCTTTTAACTGAAGATGCATTTCTCTCTTTTCCAGGGTTATTTCTACCACCAGATGCATTAAACTGGACTGTATGAATAGGTAACACCATCACCTTGATTAGAATTGCCTCATTATGGTCTGATTGTGTTTACGGATGATTTCGCTTAGCATGGAATTAAGGTGGGTGGAGCCTAGCTCGAGGGGTTGGAAATCAGATTATATAATTCGTTCTTAGAGAAAACTTTACACGCATAATTCATGTGCTCATGTGTCATTTTAAAATAATTGCATAGCAATCCAGTAAATTATGTAAGTTTCAGTAGGAGGCAGGATAATTTAGATGTACTACTATTTCAGTTGCATGATTCTATACATCTACAAATGCTCACATGATTCTGTAACTGTGGAGAATATCTCTGGCTAATCTATAATGTGTGCAAATCTCTAATTCATTCCAATAAAGAGAATTTTACCATGCAGAAGGATCCAATGAAGAAACTAATCCTTCTAGGTTCCAACAAATAGATCTTTCGAAGGATATGTTCTAATATAGCTGCCGTATACTGTTACCGAGAAATCATATAAACTCGATTCAGTCAGATTTTTTTCATGACAATGTAAGTTCTTTTATTTATTCAGGCGCATTTCATTAACTTGTTGTGTGATTTATGCTCATGAAAATGAAAGTATGTATTTACCTAAATTGTTAGGTTTGACTCTAGGTATGTTGCATTATTATTCCGCGGTGTGCTATATATGCTTTCAAGAATTTATAGGAGGCAGCAAAAGGAACACAATGAGGGATCTACTGATTAAAAAAAGTAGCTGAAAAAATTTGGTTTAGTAAACATTGTGACCCTTCTCCTAAAAAGTTTGATACATTGTTGAAGAAAATAAAATTGTGATAACCATTAATCTATAACTTTCATATTTAATGAGCAAGGTTATTTGGTTTAACTCTTCCAAAGTTTGTTGGAAGAAGTTTCACATACTTTGGAAAAGTAACAATGCTCAGAGGTCAAATCCTTTCCTATGTAGTGTAAACATTTGGAGGTATAATTAGTTTTTCTTTTGTTTTTGTAAGATAATAACGATGCATGCAGGGGAGGTTGAATAGTCTACAGTAATTTTTCTTATTTGAGGTTTCATCATGTTTTTTGTAATTTAGAAGCCGACATGCCTGAAAGCTTGATCAGGTTAATCTTGACAAATACACCAGAATATTTTTCTTTCCGTCTTTATTTTTCTTCATATCTCATTTCAGTTTCCGTACGTACAGACTGTCTTATAGCGTTGTAGGTTTGTCTGGTTGCCAGCGTGTAAACATATACAAAACCGGATTACTTTGTATCATGATGATTATTGGATTTCTTTTAGTCCTTTTACATTTCAGTTAGTTCTTGTAAAGCATCTTCTATTTCTGCACATATAGAAGTCGCTGTAGTCACATATCATCTTGTATTTCCTATTATCGATTATGTAGGTAGCTATATAATTTTGACAGTACACATAACCGAAAAGTACATATAATTTTGATCTGAATTAGTATTTAATATATTTTGCTATGTAGATATTAGGTAATTTTGGCAGTAAATATATTATCTTTCATTTGATTTATATGTATACTAGTCATCAACCCGTGCATCCGCAAGGGCTAGCGAATTTGAATTTCAACATTATTAATTATGATAATATGTATAACATGTAAAAAAATCAATGATACTGGGGAAAGAGGGGCTATATTTCTTTTTCGACTTATGATTAGATAGTTTGCATGAATTTTACTTTTTGGTTGTCCAATCTCTCATAATTCTCAAATATGATTATAGTGCCGGTATTCATGGAAAACTTAGCTGCAAATGTGAAGTTCATTTTATGTGCTATTTTCTTTGAACCTATGTATCTAAAAGAAGTCCAAATATAAAATGTAAAGGAATTTAATTTTGGTTGTACCAAATTGTGAGGTGTGATGAAAGTAAACACTTTATTTGGCCCTAGCGTTTGCAAAGTCAGTAACCAATCCTCCCGGCAACTCATATGTTTTAGCTTCCTCGTGAAATAACATTTTATCGGCCACAACTTGTTGCATATGTTTTATCTAGATTCCGTGCAATGGCGTGCTATCATATCAAGATGCGAGGGCAATGAGGCAATCATCTCCTTTCATGTTTTTTACCCCAAGAATGAATGCACGCAAATGTCCCATGGGTAATAGATGCAATTCCCTAACCTTAGAAAGACATTTGCTTGCATTATCTTTGTTCCATTAAGAGTGAATAGTTACCTTGACTTTTTTTCTCTCAATACTTAAGCCAAAATGACAATAAATAAGTGTTAGATTCTACTCTTGGTTATACTGCCTTTTACTGACTAAATCTTTGGATATAAACCTTGAATTTATTATGCATGTCTCGAGTTAATCATCTATTTATTTATAAAAATAATATATTGTACTGAGGATTTGTAAATATTTTGGTGTAAGATGTATATTTACTCACATAACATTGAACTATACAAATACTGGGACATACATAGATAGTCAGCCATGTAAATATGAGAACTTCGTTATGCGTCATCCATAGTGATAGCTGTGTTTTTCTTCTCTATCTGTATACGAATTTCAAGATTTAATAATATTGCCAATTCTGACCAATCCATTGTTACATGCATGTACGTACACATATGTATGAGCCATTATGCTAAAAAGGCTAATTTAGTAGAAATACATGATGCCATTGTTATTACCTTTGCTGCCTGCAGAATTTCAGTCAAATATAAATAGGCACTATACGCTAGACTACATGATGCCATTGTCATTGCCTTACATCGTTGAGGCAGTCCTCTTTTGTTGTCATCGATCTACCACCAACGCAAATCCTCTTTTGTTGAAGACAATCTCACCTAATCTTGAGGACTTCTGGGCATTCTTGTTAGCAGATAGAGAGAGAAACGTGATGTCGCAGTATATATGAAGAGAAGTATAACTGACAATATACAACAATTAGCAAATTACTACGATAAGTTATTTCCAGCGCTGCATCATTGCCTGAACATAGAAATTTTGATAATACAGTACGTATATAAGGCAAGAGCGTCAGACATAAAAACTGACAGCACATACGCCTATCGCTAAACTCGGTTACTAATAAGATGAGATCGATCATTGAACTTCTAAAGGAATTAATTCATAGGAGGTCTTATATTTTATTGACAGCAAACATATTTCTGCCTACCAGATCTCTATCACAAATCTGATTCCTATAATCCTAGGGAAACTTTTAAAAACGCATGTGCGCGTATCAAGAAACTACCAAAGAACAAAACATGATTATTTTGTAATTTTGTGCTGCCTACCTGATGTCCATCATGCCATGTTACTTGTATCCCATTTGAACGAACACAACAACCAACACAATTGAACAGGGCCTTCCTACTGAACAGTATTTGTATCTGGTAGGCAGGCCAGACCTGCAGCTTGCAGGAGCATCGAGAAGCTAGCCTTAACAGTAGGGATATATCAAGAAATTTGAGGTGTTCAAGCACGTGCTCACTGAAACCAAACCAAATATTCTCGTCATTGGCGAGATGTCCGTGCAGGATTCCACTTTAGAAGTTGCAGATTACAGGCCGCCCCAGCAGGTTCTCCTCCCCTCCCTCAAACGTGTAATCTGGTAAGGAGAAGTGCCGACAGATACGGCAGAAAAAGGCCAATTTTTTTGATAAGATATTATGGATCAAGCCTGTTTATTGAGGATTCTGTTATAAATCCAACAACCTGATAACCGAGGGATTTAGGATGGGGGATTATTTACCAACGGTGTGGGGCGATGGTGGAATAGATGAACTCCAATTGGATTTAGAGTGCGATTTGCATGCCACCACCAATCCAACATATTCCTGCACTTGACAGCCTCAACTACCCATATCGCCTCCTTACTTCGTATTACTGTGGATCCTCATATGATGCATCAACCATCCTGTATTGCAAAACCTTGAATATGAGACGGGGAAGGCATAGATGGATTGAATCACATTCTCCTAGATGGATTCCAGTACGGATAGAACCTTGAAGTCTGGGATGGCATAAGACACAAAATGGAGAGACAGAGGACGAAGAACATCATTTGAGCTCGGTTGATCACTTGCCAATGGGCGAACATCCTTGTAAAGAGTCTTATGTGTGGAATAGTTGGTCAGGACTCTGCGGTAGTTCATCCTACGGCTGCGGATGTGTAACATGTAAATACCTGTTTTACCTATTTCCACCTTCACCTTTGGTGACAGCTTCTGCTTGGCTGTGCAACCTACAGTTTACAGTTGTGACAATATCAAAATATGTAAATTTTGAATAGTGGGATAGAAGAATGATTCAGCATGTCTAACAAAATACTACTAATGAGTCGTACTGCACATTAGCCAAACTCTAGCGGCAGACTTGTTCGCGGAAGTTCGCCGAGTCAGCAACTTTACTGATGATGCTGGCTGCCCAATCCGCTTCAGTTTGCCACCAATACACCTGACCAACTGCTACATCAACCATTGTGAGAATTGTTCATTAATCAACCCAAAATATATGCTTGATTGTTGTGTGGTTCAAACCTGAAAACTGTGGAGATTAGAAGGTTGCAAAAGGGATTGGGAAGAGGCTGAAGCTGGATCGTGGTTCTTTTCAGATCCGATGCAATATTTTCCAATCAGCTTTGGGATTCGTCATTAATCAACCAAATCCAGGGACAGGAGAGGAGAGCTGACGGAGGGTTGAAGGGAACAAATACGTATGTGGGGCAGCAGAACAGATTAACAATCAGAAAACGATCTTGTTTCTGGCAAAACGTTCTTACGTTTGTATCTCGCAAGGAGGAAGATGCGGGAGAGTCGCCCTAGGATTCTACCGATGACCACTGCGGCAGATGATGACCGGCGGCAGGGGCAGCAGCAGCGTTGCTCGTTGCTCTATTTTGTCGCCTCGTTCCTTCCCATGGCCGGATAGTCAGCATCTTCGAAGGCCATGGGTGCCCCTACTATCTCTTGATCGTCTCCGCTGGCGTGTTCGGCCTAGGAGAGTCGTGCATCGTGATAGGATTATGTTAGTTTTTTTTGCAGCCTATTGAATCGCTAGGGAAGAGATTTTCACGTGGGAGGTGGGGTCTAGGAAGAGGTTTCATGTGGGAGGTGGGATCACCCGTTTTTTTTTCTTTCTTTTGCAACCTATAGAGAGGTCTTGGCGTAGGAGGTGGGATAAAACGTGAGGACTTCTTAAGAGAAATCATCAAACGGCTATGGTTAACAAATAAGGAGATCCAATGGACAATTTCGTTTAATTCTAAGGACTGACGTGGAGGCTCGGATGGTGCCTCCAATTAGTAAATATAAGATATAAGATTTGTAATTTTTTTACTTTGTACTATGTGAATCTCATCTGGTTTACGTCTGAGACGTATGTTGCACGTGCATACTTACTAGTCAGCCTAGTCCTCCAAAACCTAACTTCTCCAGCATATGTTGACAGTGGATGCATGCTCTCCCTGATTACATGCATGCATGCATGCATGCATATCTAGATCATTTTTTCCGGTGCATAGCAAGAGCGAGCTAGGCTAGCTAGGCGCAAGTGGTTAATTTACCCACTGATCGAGCAGGTAGCGACACGTACGTACGCCACAAAAATTAGCTACTGCATGCGCTCTCTCCGATCGAAATTCTCATACTCATTAAGACCAACAAGAAGTATCACATCGACCGATCGCAGCTGGGCGTCACGCATGCGTAGGCTAGTACTACTATTAGCACGAGACATGCACCAACAGCCATTAGCAGTACGTAATCCACACACTACACTTTCATTACCGGAGCAAATTAACGGCTAATGATCGAGAGAAGATGAAAAGCCAAACATAGCCTTTTCTGTAGGCGACAAAGGAAGAGAGTATATATGAGCACTACGTACGTAGTGGATGCGTGGTGGAGTAGATCGAGTTAACGGAGACAGAAGAAATAAAGGGACGGTGGTAATTGTACGTAGAAACCAACGGCTATTAGCAGTTTACCAGTTACCACCACCTACTTTACACTTGAGTAAGGAGATTTAGAAGATAAAAAGCCAAAAGCGGAGTAGTAGCTCGCATCACTCCATCCAGTTGAGCCGGCCATCGACAAGAAGAGAGAAAGGGAGCGTTCGAAGCTATAGCCAGGTCGTCATTGCCATTGGTATTTGGTAGTGGATGCGTGGTGGAATTAGCCGAGACACGGACAGAGGAAAAGAAAAGCCAAGGGAAGCATCGGTGAAGAAGAAGTAAAGGGGTGCATCCATGGTGGCGCGATGATGATGTGATCGATGCAGTGTCGGGAAAGTGGGGGATAATCCATGGAATATCCGTTCCCAGCGTTGGGAGGCAACGGCCGGGGCGGGCGCGACGCCGCCGATCGATCGATGATCCATCGAGGAGGAGCGGAGCGGCTACCGGGCTAGCGTCCCAGCCACCGTCGCCCCACGAGCTATGGCACGAGCCGCGCATCCATCCAGCATTCCAGCTAGTTGACCAGCCCACCATTGCAAAGCACCAGCTTCCACACTTGTCTAACACTCTTCGTAATTAAGAAACAATACCGAGTGGCTGAACCATGTTCTTGAATATCCAATATTCAGAAACATCTTACGATATGGAACGAAGGGAGTGCTTAGGACTAGATCGTCTTTTACGTAGTAAAGCATGCAGCTTCTTTGAGAAGGCTCTGATGCGACGGAGTGACGCGCACTTCACTGGTAGCTGCGCGCGCGCGGAGCTGATCTATATCATCTTCCTGTCTGGCCGTAACGCGCGCCGTTGACGACGGCTCAACTCAACGGCGACGCCGATGGAACAGCGTGTGTTTTGGCCGGGCCTCCACCACGCACTGATCTGATCTGATACGACGCGTGCGGCGCCGGCGCGCGCTCGTTTGACCCCGGCATTGGGGAGCTCTAAAGATCGCTGTAGGTAGTGGAGGCAGGTACGTGCTGGCGCTGGTGCTGGTGCCTGGTGCCTGGTGCTGGTGATCACCGGCCACTGTCGCTGCTGCGCTCCCAAGTGCACCGATCGATCATGGCTTGGGTTGGCAGGTTAGGCCTGCCGCCTGCCTGCGTGCGACCTGCGCTGTGCGGGTGCGGCGGCCACGTACGTACTACTGGAGCTGGCGCCGCGTGCATATATGCAGCTGCCAGATTATACTACTCACTTTTGTGTATGCACTACACCGTAATCCATTGATCTCGATCGATCTATGTGAACCACCCATCCCATGCATGAGTGGCCGTGCAACGTGCAACCCGGACTTCTGTTTTTTTTTCCTGAGCACAAAAATGATTACACAGACTTCTGTTTTTTTTCCTGAGCACAAAAATGATTACACAGAGCTATCATTCCATTATTGAACCTCTGCCCCATGGTATCCAAGTTGAAAGAGACGTCGTAAACAGAAAATACAAGAAAACAACCATCGCCAACATAAACATGCAAGGAAAAAGTTTGGAGCCGGCAGGCCGGCAGAACTCTCTGCCGGCTCGCGCGCCACACTTGCTCAGACGCCACGAAATAACCGCTCCGCGTGAAAATGATGGGTCCGGCACGCCCAACCCCTTTCATTACCCCTTCTCATGTCCTCTTTCTTTCACCTCCAGCCGTCGCGGCTTTGCTCCTCCACAGCCTTTCCCCACGTTGCTCGCAACCTCCACAAGCTCTCTCATCGGTGGCGAAGTGCTCGCGTGCGATGGCGCTCAATCGGGGCGGCCGGGGAGCTGCAGAAAAGCTGCAACCCACGGGGAATTTTGGTTGGAACCATTCGCGGAAAAAGCTAGAACCGCGGCCCGCGAGATGTTGCAACTCTGCTCTATTGGCCAACGGGGAGCGCAGAGAAGTTGCAGCCCCCTGTTGAAGGTGCTGCAGTGGTGGTGCAAAAAAGTTGCAACCCCCAAGTCAACAGCCTTGATGAAGAGGCAAAATAAATGAGGCAACCGATGACAAGAACTTTCTTGGAACCGACCAAGCTTTTTGCTGCAACCGTCGCCATTTCTTGCTACTACCGGCGACAGATTTGCTACATCCATCAATGCAGAGCTGCGACCTACAACGACTGTGGCTTTTTTTTATTGCAACAGTCCTCAAATTTTGCTACTACCGGCGAGGGATTTTGCTATATCCATCATAGCGGAGCTGCGACTGGTAACGGCGGCGAGATGAATTGCGGCAACCGTCGTTGGATTTTTCTACCACCGGCGAGAGATTTTGCTACATCCATCATGGTGTAGTCGCGAGCCGTGACGGTGGCAGCGACGAATTTCTGCAACCGTCATTCTTTTTTGCTACAACCGGCACTTTTTTTGCTACATCCATGAATGGCGTTGACTCTTGGCCATCGCTCACGCAACACCGTACAGCGATCTTCGACGGTGAGGGGGCGGCGATGGCGCATCGGGATGCTGCAACCATGGAGCTTGCCGGTGAGCTACCGCTGTCGCCACCGGTGGGGTGCACGTGGTTACATGCATGGAGCCGGCGAGAAACGTAAGCGGCAACCAACGGCAAGGTGACGACTGACTGCGAGGGCGGTGACTAGCGGTGAGGGAAGACGAGGAGGTGAGGCGAGGCAGTTGGCAAGTGTGGGAGTGGCGCTCTCCTTCCTCTCTCTTTCCCCCGTGCGGGAGGTTGACGATGGGGGAGGACAGGGACAGATCTGACGGCTGTGTGCGTGTAGATCGAACAACTTTTGTCCGAGCGGCCGAAAAATTGGGCCAACGCGCTGGGGCCTAGCACTACTCAACATGTAAATACTATGTAATAAAATGAGAGCTTAACTAATAACTTGTTGCTTAGCTTTCTTAACATGGTTCATCAACGTGTTTCAAATTTAACTCGGCTTTGACTCGCTAGGGCACTACTTCGAGCCGAGAACTGAGTTACTCGTTTTGAGTTCTATTGTCACCTCTGCACACAACGGTTGACGAATAATGAAAGTCAATTTTTGGTGGGCAAGGGTTGCTATCCTTACTTCTCAAATATAGTTACATCCAACTATGATAACTAAGTTACACAATCCAGGACATGGTTGCATATTTTGGTAACAAATTTTATTTCATACCTAACACAAGTATCTGAAAATTTAGATACTATCTCGGAGTTACTTTGAAAAATATTCATTAAATTT